>NW_017535185.1:1780303-1788032 GCF_001853355.1 Bactrocera latifrons
CAATCAAAATTTCTTACGTAAGAATCACAGATTTTTTAAAAATTAGTGAGCTTCATGTTTGTTGCAATCTTTACTTCCTGATAGTATAAACAATATTTAAATTTTTACAGCAATTTTCTCAAAAATTGCCAAAAAATCACTACAATGATTTTTTTTGCTTTCAAAAATTATCTACCCTACTCTACAGCAAAAATACATATTTTTCTTTTTTTGTTTTTTTCTTAATCACTTTTTTAGGCCATTAATAGCAAGTTCCCAAACAACAAATTATATTTCATTTTAATTTATATAACTTTAATATATAACGTCACTTCCAATGCAAGAGAATGTATCATCCGAAAAATTGAAATTGAGTTTTTTTATTGCGTATGATTTTTACATCATTTTAAAAATATGTTGCATAAAATTTTCAGCTTCCGCTGTCAGAAATAACTAAAATATAACCAATATATACCCAATATATAACCAATATACACCCAATATATAACCAATATATACCCAATATATAACCAATATATACCCAATTTATAACTAATATATACCCATTCTATAACCAAACCTCAAATTTTTATAACGTTTCTCCTTCGACTCCTGAAAAGTTATTGCATTTTATCAGACGAAGTACTRAGAATAAAAAAATTCGTGGTGCTCGATATTTTTTGTTTTAACTTTTTGTTATTCCTACTTTTGACAATGATTGAATGGTGATAATTGAACAACCAATTACTRCATAATTATTAGTTTACCAGTTTTATATACATACTTTCATATAAATGAGCCTACAACTTACGCAGTGGCATGCGATAAGACGGTGTTATTAAGTCCACGAGGGTCTCCGTTGTAAACAAACACTACTTACAAAATTTTATAGCCAACTTGCATATGATTGCCACTTACGAAGAATTAAGTMACATTTTGAAATTTCAACTGTAATAAAGTAGGAATCATATCCAGCGAAGGTCGTGGTTGAAGGGCTGTGATTACGCTAATCTAATCTGGTTGAGTTTATTTGTTTATTTAACAATTAAAATCTCTTTCTCTCTCTCTCTCTCGCTCTCTTTCTCTTAAATGGAGCGCTGTATAACTTTCTTGTAGTAAGCAACAGCAAAACGTTTTTGTGTGACAGTTTTATTTTGGTTTCTGTAGGCGAAAATCACAGAAATTCTTTGTTTGGTTATTGTAGGCGAAAATCACAAGACTTTTTTTAAAKACTTATGCCTATGATTAATGTTGTCAATATACTAAAATTATGTGTTTTTTTTAATAATTTGAATTGCTTTATTTCCATTATATATGATTTATTGCCATTTTATATACGGTATACTTGTATGTATACTAATGGTTGCCTCAGTACTGACCKCTATTTAGCAAATGGAGTATGAATAGATTTAAAAACAGGAAAAAGAGGTGCACCGCAGCTGTAATACCCTAATCAGGTGCGTTTTTTATAGCATTCAAGGTTATAAAAAGCCATTTGTATGGCAGCCATAGCCATAGTTGGCCCATCTGAACCATTTCTTCAGAGATTATACCGTTGCCTTGTAAGATTAGTCCTTACCAAATTTCGCAAATATATATTGCCAAATAAAAAAGTCTTTCATACAAAGGCCGGATTTTGATCGGTCTGCTTGTATGACAACTGCACGCCGTAGTCCGATCTRAACAATTTCTTTGTAGATTGTAGCGCTGCTTTAGGTAATAATCCTTGCCGAAATTCATGAAGTTATTTTGTCAAACAAAAAAGTTTTCCATACAATGTCATAATTTTGATGGTTCTGTTTGTATGGCAGCTATAGGCTATAGTTGTCCGACATCGGCGGTTCTGACAAATAAGCAGCTTCTTATTGAGAAAAGCATGAGTGCAAAGTTTTTTTTTCGTTTGCGGTGTTACCTTATACCCTTATATACCCTGTCAGTCTTGGCTTATATACATTTTTATTGGTAGTCGAAAAGGTCTTTTCGTGTTTATAATCAAATTTCTTATACATGCATATGTATGTGAAAATGCTATTTTTATATATTACTTACCGTTTTCCCAAATTTTTCTGCAGTTCGTGATTCCTGCTGACGTAATTATGTGTATTTTTTAAACATTTATTTTTGCTGTGTTCATTTATCGCAAGTTTCGTATGCAGCTTTTGTGTATTTAATTGGTGAAACACAGGCCTCCGTGCTCAACAAGTTTTCATTTAATATCTCTTAATCACATTATCTTATTTAACTTCATTATAAAAGATATGTAGATAAAAAGTCACTGAGATCCAACGTTTGGCTGCTCAGTACACACTCTTACACAAACAAAAAAAATTAAATGAAATATATGCAAACTATATATTTGATATAAAATTTAATTTTTTTATGTTTAATTCGTATAACAAATAATCAAACAAAAATAATGTTGCGTATTTTGCAGCCTCTCAGCACACTGACACTTTCGCCCGCAGTTGGAACGTAATTTGTAACCTGTTGCCGCTATTGCACTCGCTACCGCTGCCCTCGGTGTGCCCGTCTCAACTGTCACACGACGTGTTTACAAGTGCAGAGTAGGCAGCAACGTATCGCGTTACGCATCAATTACGAACCCAGCCTCACTTCCCCAGTTCGCAGACGCTTCGTTCAGTGCGCTGCGGCGCAGCTGCAATCGAATGGAGTGAACAAAGCGAATAACAACAAATCGAACAAATGCAAAAGTAATAATAAAGCGTGGAAAGGGTACAGAACAGCACACACACACACACACAACCACACTCAGGCATATCAAAATACGACATGCATGCAAATACGCGAAAGTAGGTAGCCAGACAAGCGTTTGAATAAGGCAAAAGGCACAAAAAAATACAGCAAAAACGTTGTGAAAAGAGCAAACAATGTAAACAAACAAACAAGTAAACAACTTAAACAATGGGACTCCAGATAAGACGCGGCGTATGCGCCTCTACACTGCGCGTAATTAATAAGCGGCGTGCCATACGGCATTATTGTCATATGTGCAGGAAGACAACGCTTGTATGTACTTTATGTATGTATGTATGCTTACAGCTACTGATAACGTGAGCGCAGCCTAGCGGCAGCAAGGAAGCAAAAACTTMATAGAGGATCTGGTCAAAGTGGTATGCGCTTGCGATCACTTTTTTATTTGATAAGCATCGCAGGCCACAGTACTGCTTACATATGCACTAGTAGCGGAGTAGTGTAGTGTTTACATAGTTTGGCGTTGCAGCGGCGTAGGTGTGTGGCAGGTATAAGGCAAAGGCAAGAAGGAAGACCGGTTAGCTAAAACGGAAATGTTATTTAGTGTAAACAACAACAACAAAACATAATAGACCCTTCAATTGCTGTGAAAGTAAACAACAAAAATGTAATTGTTTGCTAATCAAGCGACGATCTCTGTGTAGTGTGTGCCCGTGCGCGTTAGTGTTGGGACGCCGTGTTTTCAGGAAGTCAATACAACTTTGTAAATACTCTATACATATAAGTATACGAACATACACATAGTTATATAAAAGCCGTATGTGTGTTTGTATGTAAGTATGTCTTGTTAATTAATATTGTGTAGTCGAAAAAGTTTTTTCGCATTTCTAATCAAACTTCAACTTTTTTTATTATTTAATATATGTGACCTGGTCTACGAAAAGGGAGCTAACGTGCGAAATGACTTATGACTTTTTGGATTATATCACGTGAAAAAGCATCTCATCACCCATCCGAATCAACTAAAAAGTGAAAATTGATTTTTTGACACCTAAGCCCCCTTTCCGTAGACCAGGTCACACATAATGAACTTTAATGAATCAAATATGTACCRYTTTGGTCGACCACTTKTYGCCATTTTACCGCTAAATTCATTATTCCATCAGTGTAAAACTTTTCWTGTTTCTCTGCATAAAACAATTAACTTTCACAGGCTTCTCTTGTAGCAAATTTTACTCCTTTAAGAGAGTCCTGCATTGACCGAAACAAATGGTAGGCCGATGGTGYAAGGTCAGGGCTATATGGTGGTTGTATCAAAACTTCCCAACCAAGCTCTCTCAGTTTTTGTCGAGACATCAAAGATAAGTGTGGTCTAGCGTTGTCCTGATGGCAGACGAAGCCCTTTCCGTCGCTCAGTTCTGGCCGTTTTTTAATTGCTTGTTTTAATCTCATCAGTTTTTGACAGAAAAATGTCGAATCAATCGTTCGACCAGTTTGGATCAGCTCATAGTGGCTGATTCCTTTAAAATCCCAGAAAACACTCAGCATAACCTTTCGAGGCGTCAATCCTGGCTTTGCGACCATTTCTTTAGCATCATCACGCTTGGGCCATGATACTAAATCGCTTAGTATTGTCGTATTGGATCCACTTTTCGTCTTCTGTTACCATTCGCTTCAGAAATGGTTCGATTTCGTTTCGTTTCAGCAAAGAATCACAGATGTTAATTCGGTCTATTAAATTTTGCACAGACAATTCATGTGGTACCCGAACATCGAGCTTCTGTTTGTAACCAGCCGTTTTTAAATGGTTCAAAACCCTTTGATGATGAATGTTAAGTTGTTTAGCGATGTCATGGCTTCTAATGTGACGGTCCTGGTCAATCTTTTCCATAATTGGTAGCACCGGAGATTTACGATTGCAACGATATCTATTGACAAAATACAAAAGACTTTTGAGACTACCCTATATAATAACCCGCATGCGCAAGATTACGCTGTAAGTATCTGAGATCCCCACAGTATGATAYACTGGATGATCGATAGGGAGGCCGCAGAGCCAAATAAAATTCTCGGTAAGCGCAGGCATTCTAAAGGATGACTACATTTTTTGGACCCAGGAATTGAACTGGTATGGCAAACAACCAAAACTGATGCGTGGCTTATTGGCCTACCAGTTTAACCCAACCTAACTGCCATTSCTTAGAGTCTCCGACTTTTACCAATGGCTCCTGGGCAGCAGTACCGGACAACTGATGCTTGCTTTGCTCCTTTCTGTATGTTGGGTTTAGATAATGATCTTCTAATACCCCTTTAAACCATAAAATTGGCATTTGTGAAGGATATTATGGCTTTGTGGCAGCCACAGTAATATATTTTTTTATGTTAGATATGTTTATACATACCTACAAATWTCTTAAAAGTGGTTCCTTGATCAACATATAATCCTCTTTATAAAAATTAATTAACTTTTTCTATTAACTTTTATATTTAATAGAAACAATAGAATAAATATGAATGAATTTTTAACCAATTTATTTTGTCTTAGAGGCTTACTATACAAACAAGCCTGCAAATAATCTCTATGTATCAGTCAAGGCGATCACGCTCCTTTAATTTGCTCATAARCGATTTAAGTTAAGTCGCCTGCATTATCATTAGTAAACGCTATCTAATCGCTATCTTCATAGCTYTGCCTATAATTATGGCTTTATAAATTGGCTTTCACAAGCAGAAGGATAGTTTCGCATTCTTTCCGATATACTATAGACGCTGCGTGCTTCTCATTACGACATAATCGTTAGGAATGTGTTACAGTGCACTAAAATCCAATTGCTCAGTTCTATACCGCAAAAGCACGTATTTATTTAAACCAGCGTACTTTAGCTTGTAAATTCATTGATGCGTCATTACTTAGTAATATTACTTAATTGAATCTCATACGCTTCCGCAAATTGGTGTAATTCGATTCACACGCTGTCAGCTCTCGCTCGGTGGCATGCACGTGCTAAACAAGCACCGATTCATTGCTACGCACAATAAATAATATTAGAAAAGTGATTAATTCTAGCAAAATATTTTATTTTGCTTTGTTGACTATTCGACTTTCCAGCGAAATTGTGGTTTGTTGATCGACTCTGTARTTGGGAGACCGAGCGCACGGCGAGACGACGCGTAACGACATTTGACGTAGTTTAAGCCAGCGTATTCAAACACAAGTGCAAAAACACACCTATGTACTCAAATAATAATCACCCTTTATTTGAAGAGAGGCGTAACTCAAAAGTACATTTGTATTTTGCAAGCATTTAAGTATGAGGTTGAGCTATTTCATTCATTAACGTGGATACTATGTATGTATAGGCATGCACGGCTCAGTTGACAAACCTAGTACAAATTAAGCCAGTTAGCTTCCCAAAAGTTGGAATCACGGAGCGCCACAGCTAGACGAGCTCTTTGATGTAATCAAGAGTTACCGTAGAAACTTGCTTATAGCAGAAAACGAAAAAGGCGGGGACAATTAAATAGGCGCGCTAATTCCCCCGAGCCAATGGACTCGAAGCGGCGCGCGACAAGCCCTGTAGAACCTGAAGATAGTGCAATCACGTAACGAAAAGGACAGCAGTGGCAAAAAGTGTTGCCTAAAAGAACGAAAAAATCTCACGCAGAAGGAAAAAAGATGGTACAAACATTTAAAAACACAGAAGAAAAACAATGAGCGAAGATTACAGCTGCAAGTCAGAGAGCATATAATAGGCTCAAGCGATAATCAGAGGCCGAGATTATTAAGCCTGCAAAAGGCAATGGCTAAGCAGATGTTCTTAAGAATATTCGAAGCAAGGTAATTCTCAAGATGTCAAGACCAAAGGTATCCGCTAAACAAGATCCAGTTCGTTACTATTAGAGCTKGAAAAGGACATGATCGGTCAAACTGCGCAAAGTCTTAACCAAGTAAGTTATTCAGTTTCAGAATTTTCGAACACTTTACGGCTATTACAACAACGAAAGTGGRAAATACATTGAGAAAGCTTTATATTAGAGTTTAACCAAGCTTCCAAGCTTATTTTTAATTTCTTTATGTTTTGAAAATGAGTTACTTGTATGTTTTGAAAATAAATTTSTGTCAGACTTTTAGGTAAATGGTTGAAATTCTGCGTGTTGGTCCTATACTCCSTAAACTTTACTTTAGCATAAAGAGCAAGGAATAGTTTTGGGTTTTCGATTGCTAACAAAAAACTAATTTTTACAGTTTCAAACCGATTCCCACATCRAATTTGCGCTTATTTATGTGACCACTGCAGTAAATGCCGCTAAGACCTATTCGTCTCAGTTCTTTTCCCGACCATTTCGACCGGTGATGTCAGCCTTTACTCCAAAGAGGACATCAACTAACTGGGCAGCGGTACATTCCCAATGAAGGGATCGGACATTCCAGGTTCATGGCCTTAAATCGTAATACTTAATATGCTAGCCGTGGTCGTAATCAAAAGAGGTATCTCTCATTCACGACTGTTGTTTCCTGGGGATGTTTTTTATGTGGCGAATCCCAAACCGCACAACCCGACTAGGGAAATATCATCTTAATAAGTGAWAATGGCAGAAAGTAGTATCAAAAAGCAGAATAATATAAATTGAGACCATCGAAGCCGATCTAACTGGGTTGTGGCGAAATAAAGTGACACAGTTTCGATCGAGTAGTTAACAGTCTAGATTAGTGATCAAATTAAATTTAATCTTATCACTTCAAACTTTTGTTCGGAACATGAGGTGTGGTCAGTTTTAGTCATTCGTCTCTGTATATACACTAACTAGCTTGTCAGCTTTTGAGATATCGGTCTAAAATTGTTCATATTTGCTTTTCTCGTAAAGCTAAAGCTTATTTGTGGGAACCACTTATGTCGGATTACTATATCATATAGCTGCCGTACAAATTGAAAGATCGCTAGCAAGTACTTGTATGGAAAACATTTTTATACGATAAGGTATTTTCACGAAATTTGGCAAAAACCAATTGGCTAAGGCGTCCGTGCAATCTCCATGG
>NW_017535185.1:1788652-1815600 GCF_001853355.1 Bactrocera latifrons
TGTATGACATGTATTTGTAAGGGATATTTTATTTTAAATACATTTTCATTCACGCAATATTTTTTTCTCAAAATCAAAGGTTTTCTAGTTAAGCTGTTCATAGTGCAAGCATTTCAYATGCATGTATGTATGAAAAGTATTTGAAATTCGATTTCGAATGCGAGCGCGAACGTGAACGTGGTCAATTAACGTTTCGTCAAAGCGCGGTTTGAATATCGTTTTTGTTGTTATTGCGAGAAGTATGTTTTTGTTCTGTCGCCGCTGTATAAAACACCGTGTGCTTGTCGGTATGTGTGTGTGTGTGTGCACCTGTGTTTAAACGCTGGCGTTTCATGTGCACAATAAATTTTCGCATTTTATAAGCGGTTATTCGCCGCGCTCATGTTGTTCTTGTTGTTGGCGAGTTTTAATTATTCCGGCGTATTTTGTACGTTCTTCCCCTGAGTGTATTGTACTCGCTTACTTATTTGACGCTCGGTGTCACTTAGATACTAAGTGACTGACTGATCGACTAGCTGAGTGGCCGCTGCTTAAGTGGTTACCGGTCAGTCGACGKCGAGATGCATTCGCAAATATTTTTGAAGCGTGCAAGCTTTTGCAAAAAACAAAAAGCAATAACAACAACCACTTGCATATGCAAGTGCTTGCTATATTTAAAAGCGACGTGAAGTTAAACGCTTGTGAAGCTCGCATATACATATATACATACGTATATAAATGTATGATATTTATAAATAATTGCCCGCMAACACATACACACAAATTTGGTGTATGCGGGTATATTCGTGTGTAACTATGTGGTATTTATTTCTGAAGCATATTTGTGATGAATTCCTGCTTGTATTGATTGTTTTCGATAAATTGCTATTTGTTTGTGGTTATTGTGACCCGTTGGTATGTTTCTTGAATACGGAAATTATATCTTCACCGTTTTAAATAAATTTTGTTTATAATTATCTTTTCGAGTGCGCTTCAGTAAGTAGTCAAGAGGCTATAATTTATATATTTGATAGTTTATTCGACATACGCGAGCAACTAAATATGCATACATTTACAGATACTTTTGTGCTAGAAACGGCATAAAAATTAAAGTTTTCTCTACTCACTGAGAGGGAGGGAAAGGTATGAAAATATCAAAAATAACCTTCACAGCTGCATTTGTATAGCCAAAATAGGTATATAAAAATTCTTATCTTGATTTTGAGCGGTGAGTTTGTATGGCAGCTATATGCTATAGTAAACTGATCTAAAAAATTTGTTTGGGGATAAAAGCGTTGACTACTAAACATGACTCATGCGAAATCTGGTAAAGAAATTTCGTCAAATAAAAAAGTTTTCTATACAAGGACTTAATTTTGATTGGCCAGTTTGTATGGTAGCTACATGCTATAGTGGAATGCACTATATAATATCTTTGGAGCTTATACCACTATATTAGATAATAGTTTATGCCAAATTTTGTTACAATATCACTTCAAATACAAAAGTTTTCCTTACAAGAACTGAATTTTGGGCGATCAGTCTGTATGATAGCTATATGCTATTGTTATCCGATCTGAAAAAAATTATTCGCCGATTATGACGTTGACCTCGAAAATAACTAATGCTTAATTTCSTGAAGATATCTCATCAAGTAAAAAGCTTTTCATACAAGACCTGGATTTTGCACGATTAGTTTGTATGACAGCTATATGCTGTAGTGCTTCGATCTGAAAAATTTCTTCATAGTTTGTAGCCTTCCTCTAATTAATAATTCATGTGAAAATTGATGAAGATAACTCTGTAAATAAAAAGGTTTTACATACGAAAACTGAATTTTGAGCGGGCAGTTTGTATGGCAGCTATATGCTAAAGTCATTCGATCTGAAAAATTTATGCGGGGATTGTAGCGTTGACTTTCAAAATAACTCATGCTTAATTTCGTGAAGATATCTCATCAAATAAAAAAGTTTCCTATACAAGCACTTGATACCGATCGTTCAGTTTGTATGACAGCTACATGCTATAGTGATCCGATATCGACAGTTTCGACAAGTGAGCAGCTGTTTGATGGTGAAAGGTTCTGTGCGAAATTTCAGCACGATATCTCAAAAACTGAGGGACGTTTTCTTTATTAACCGAGACACCGCTTAAGCGATTATAGCCGAAACTKAGCGACTAGTTCGCATATATGCAAACAAATATGTCTAAATCCACTCAGCTCATCACGCTGATCATTCATATATGTATGTATAAATTTTATAGAGTCTGAGATGTTCCCTTCTGTGTATTATAAACTTGATGTTCGCAGGTATCACAAATTATATAAGCTCCRTTTCAATACTATGTTAAAGAAGACAAGTAGCTCATAAGCGTTACAAAAAATTTCATTATAAATTACAATTACAGCAGCAAACTCCCGTGTAAGTATGCAAATATGCGTGTGACGTGTGTATGTATRTTTGTAGCTATGTAAACAAAGAAGTAATAAGTCATGAATTATTCTCACTTTCATTGAAGTGTATAAAGCGCAATGCGGCGTTAATGGCGAACGATCAAAGTTCCTGAAAGGTTATGCGAAACCCCCTTCCCCATGCCACACACGCAAGCATACATTTTGATGCGCTGCGCAGCTGAGCAAGCGAACGCGAAATAATGTTGAATATTGCTGAAAGTAAGCGCCATTAAATATGTAACAAGTAGTAACTCACACAGACACATGCATACAGTAATTTGCCACAGACGAGCTACGTAAATATGTTTACAACTGCAAAACTTTCAGTAAACCCAACTACAAGCACAAATTTGATACGAACTCCAGCCGCACTGATAACGGAGATAAGGATCAACTGACGTCCGGACTACATACACGGCCTAGGTATGTTTCTGTACACGTATTAAGACGCAACGCACAGGCATTCCATTCGATTTCTTTGTGTGCAGCAAATATTTACATTTCAGTTGAATGATTATCACACAGTTTCAGTTTCAGTTACAGTTCGCAAAAAAAATATAAYAACGCTAATTGCGGCTAGAATGCGAGAAGCGCGCTGAAAAAAAACAAATGCAAATAAGCTGTATCTCGAGCCAACACTATCAGCAAGATATCCGTGCTAGTGCAGTGACTAACCAAATTGAAGCTGGCCGAACAGACGACGGCGCACGAAGCTGGAAACGACAATYGAAAAAAAATTGCTTYTGATTACTGAGATAAGCGCACGTCTTGTGAGAATTTACGGCCATTAAARTGATTACAACCGGCAAACCCGATACCGACACTTTCGAGACTTTCAAGCGCTGCGATTGCTGAGCTACGACTGACTGAGCACCGAGCGCTAGCGCGCCGAGCACCTGTTGGCCCACAACGTACACGCTAGCAGGCTTCGTCACCCTCCCTTTCAACCCTCGACTGCACCTGTAAACAAGTGGAGCAGCGCGCACGCAGCCCCATGTATTGGCTGCGCGCTGCCTTGTTGCTGTTATTGTACTATAAGCAGTTGTCGAAGGGCAAACGCTGCTCTGCTACTCTCTGTTTACCAATGATAGTATGATTGTTGACATTACGTTAGAATAATTTCGACGCAGGCGCTCTCATATTAACAATTTGCGCATAATCAAATCTTTACAATGCCTACAAATATGAACTTTTAAGCTTTTTAGTTGCAAAAACTGCTACTAAGCGGGTTAGTGTTGAGTTTTTTTTAGCTCTAAATCCTTACCTAGAAAATACAGCGTAATTACGAAACCCTCTGTTGTTGTATGTGCGCGTGTATGGTTGTTTGCAGTTGTAGTAGTATGTCTTTATGCATGTTTGTATGTATTAAAAACAACGGTAAGCTGCCATATTTACCTTAGGTGGTAGTTGGTTGCTGCTCTGCTGCGTTCTCCGTTGCTCTGGCTCTTTGTCAGTCAATGGTGATAAGATACGCGTTCTGCCGCTGGTGTCTGGCTACGTGAAAAGCAGCGCGCACTTATCAGACGCCACGAAAATGCCGCATCACATTTTGTTGACTGGTACTTAAGCAAGAAAAAACCTTAACTGTGCGTGCACCGAACCTAGTATACCCCTCATGAATAAAGCAGTTTGTCATACAAGAGCTTAATATTGAACGTTCAATTTGTATGGCAGCTATGTGCTATAGTGATYCGATCTGAACAATTTCTTCAGAGTTTCTAACTTTGCTATGAAAAATAATCTGTGTCAAATCTCGTGAAGATATCTTGTCAAATAAAAGAGTTTTTCATACAAGTGCTTAATATTGAACGTTCAATTTGTATGGCAGCTATGTGCTATAGTGACCCGATTTCAACAAATTATATGAATCTTTTGAAGAAAAAGCTGTACATCATTCTTAGCAATCTCTGGCAACACTTTCCACTGCTGCSSTGATTTTCAAGACATTTCTGGCTGATATGCGATACAAGGTTACTGCTTTAGTTGCTACTTCGATATATATGTAAATGATGACTCGGGAAGTGCCAGCAGATGCATTAGAGGCCAGCTCCGCGGCTTTCACAATAGCAAAGATCTCAGCTTAAATATACTWTAGTGGTCCGGCAACTTAAAAGCTTGTCTTATGCATAACTCTGGACTTTATATTTCAAATGAAGAAGCTTACAACCAAGCCTTAGCTCACACGCTTTTATTTAAATGATAATTCTAATAATATATATTTATTTGATTACTTAATTATAATATAATTTTTGCTAATACTCACTCGCTTTGCTCTCACGCTCACTATCTCGCTATGTAATTGCTATTTTAAACGCTTTGTAATTCCCGTAATTGTAAATTATTTAAATACATTAAGTTTGTTTTAGTCCCCGTGAGTCCCGCGTGCCTATTGTGRTGTGCTGTTCTAATTCATTAAGTAGACAACTGCTTATCAAACAAAGGTTCGGGTGGCTTCTATTGTTTTCATGTCGACGCTTATAAATCAATGAGATGGCAGTAAATTTTGTGGGTGAGTCAATGCCCTCTTTTGGTAGAAAAATACTTTTGTGTTTAAATATAATTTGGACGAGCAAAATATGCTGGAAATAGACAAATACGTAGGAGTACTGTCACTCTGAGCTCAATTCTTTCATTTTGTTGATGTACTTTCGTAGAACCTTTATAATCTTGCTCTCTCGTTGCGTTATTGCCATCAAACCATTTGATGCTCTGATGAACTCTGCTTATATTCGTTATGTTTTTTGCGGACAGCCATACCATAGGCTAGGAGCGAAACATCAGGTGTGTCRTTCCCCATCTACCAGTCCAAATGCTCGAACGAGTCATCAAAAATTGGACTCAACAGATGGATTATCTGAGRCGTAGMWGYGGCCAACATTTGRAAACGATAATATTCTCATAGAAGTAAGCMTCGCTGATACTATCAACACTATTAGGTCTGCATATGCTATTGCTTTCAATCCTACTCCATTGAGTTGAAGTAGTACTCCATTYAGGCCATCACCACCCACAAAACCGTGGTGGGACAGCTTCTTGAGAACTTAAAGAAGTTCATTAAAAAAATCTTGACCAATTATTAAAACAAAATACCTCAAGTTAGGTTTTATTAAGTTAAATATCATTTGCAGTGCTATTTTATTTTAACAGAAAAATTGCTTGCTGGTAGCACCTAGTAGCTTTTAAAAAGCTTAAGAGCATTTTTGCAAAATTTAAGATTTAAGTACGCTTAGTTAATTTTCTGAATAAATAATTTTCACTCGTTTGAGCAATGAAAAAAATACAAATCGGTATATTACTGGCTAATTACCATAATAATAGTAACTGTATACCCAAATATATAACTATTACTAATATATWATGTAACAAATGCATATAAATATTCAAAATCAAAATTCGGCGAAAGAAAGCTTTTTATTAATATACTACCTTTCAGTAGTGGAACCAGAATTTTTTTTTGGGGGAGCTTTTTCTGCCAACACATTTTTAATACTATATCGATTTTACTTCGCAAATTCTGCTGAACTTTTAATTAAAAACACTCCGATTTTGCAAAATTTTTGTATTATTTGGCTGTCAAATCCGCAGCCACTCCCCCTTCATACGCCACTACATTTATTTTTATGTTTTTTAAGTTTCTTAACTTTGTTTTTGACAAATGCAACGCTGACCTAGCGAAATAGGTGGGATAGTCTTTGTTGATTTAATGTGCTGTTGAGATATCTTTGTAGAGTAGCTTTAAAGCGTTAAGGGTAGTTAGAATTGCCAAAAAAATTTTAATTTCATTAGGTATCATAACTTAGAAATAGAGMAAGTTTGAAGTAAATCTGGCAAATACTTTCCTTTCGAGCTATGCGATAATTAGTAAAGCGTTCTCGGACGCTTCAAATGCGTTTTGAGATGAACCATATATTTTTAACTGTTGACTACTGTAACTCGAAAACCGCTCTATAGATTTCATTCAAATTTCACAATTTTARTTAACTATTGGCATTTTCTCGAAATCGGGAATAAATCATAAGTGAAATTTGTGAGTTTTTCATGCCTCCGACTACACCCAACCCTTTGAATTACTTCCATTACTTTTAGTAATTAATGAGTTTTTGGTTTCAGTCACGTTGCCCTACGGGGCTGTCACGAGCTTGCGATTACTGATATACTAGGAAAAGTAAACTAACTTAAGTTAATGCTAGACTATTATAAAACTACGGTTATCGGACACTTCGAGCCCTTTTCTTGTAACAAGRCCGTTTTCTGTACCTAACTGATTAATACATGCTACCGTTAAAGGTTTTGTTTAACAATTTCGGTACGCTGTCATTGCTTTTTAACTTGTATTATTCATGATTATGAGCGGAACTTCGGTGTAATCGTTATGTAGTGGCAGACCGGACTCACTGTTCTCCGTCGCTTCTTGTAGTACCAGGCGAGATTCACGCTTGCGCTGACGGCTATAACGTATGCCATAACTGAAGTAGATTAGCAGACCGATGGCGATCCAAATGCCGAAGCGCACCCAGGTCATTACGTCCAGACGCACCATCAGGTAGACATTGATGAAGATTGAAAGACCGGGCAGCCAAGGCACCAGTGGCACTTTGAACGCCAACTGGGTACTGGAGCGTGGCTGACGTGAAATGATGAACAATATCAGCGGTAAAGGCAGGCCAGTGATGACTAGCAGCACTATGTAAGATGGAGTTATATTGCTTGGTTCGACTTCCACCTTYTGAAGAAAGTGCGAGAATACAAAACACCAAGTAACTGAAATCCAAAAAAGAAAGATATTAATAATGACGACATCAACACACTAAAGTTTATACAACTTACAGTATAATGTTATCAGAAAAGTCACCAGTCTACCRCTCCTTCCATTCGCCACCGTTATATTGTTGGTGTTGAATAACTGACGCCAAAGATTGCAATTGGTTTGAGCGCGGTCGGTCAAGGCACGTCCAGTGCCGATACCACGACCATCTCTGCGGTCRTCACYGTCGTAGCGTAATATGAGTACACAGCTCGCCACCATCGAGTAGGCCAAAAGCGTGCCGATCGACATRATGCTAACCAGCTGACTGAGTTTGAAGATGGCAGCTAGCAGTCCGGTGAGCACGCCAGTGATCAGCGTGCCTTTGAAGGGAGTTTTAAAGCGCTGACTAATCTCACCCATRCACTTGAAGAGCAGTCCATCTGAGGCCATGGCAAAAACTATGCGCGGCAATGGGAACATGGCGCCCATCATGCTGGCACATAGACCACACAGCGCGCCAATTGTTACCAAATATTCGGCAACCCACCAGCCGTAGCGACTGAAGACATGCGGCAACGGCGCTTGTTCGTCCTGCTCGTAGTACGGCAGCATCATAGTGAGCACTGTGGAGACGCCGAAGTAAGCGAGGAAAATCGTTGCGAGCGAGGTGACCACGGCAAAAGGTATGGATTTCTTGGGATTCTTGGCCTCTTCACCGGCCGTCGCGATGCAATCAAAACCAATAAATCCATAAAAACAAACCGCAGCGCCGCGTATGATGCCCGTCAAACCATATGGACTGAAACCGCCATTACCGTAACCCTCGGGAACCGCCGATTTCGGTATGGACCAGTTGCTGAGCGAAACTGTGTGGCGCAAAAGTATTAAATATTAGTTTAATTAGATGTGGGAACGCATTTTGAGACGCTACCTTTAAAGAGCCCGGCAATGATCACAAAGAGCACAACACTCAAATTGAGGAATGTGAAGACGTTATTCAAACGCGACGACTCCTTGGCACCCACTGCAATGGCCAATGCAAAAAGCACCGTAACGATGAGCGCAAAGAAATCCGGATAGTCGCCAAGACCCTCAATGTTCATTGCGAAATTCTTGCTTAAATAATCGCGCATCGCATAATTGAAGAGCTTGTCCAAATACGTGCTCAATCCTTTGACCACACTGGCGCCACCTTTAGTTACAAGAAGGGAGAGAGAGAGTGCGAGCGGGAGAGAAAAAGTGTAAGAAAGTAGTTGACATATTTATTTTAATGTGTTGTTTCGTTAAAAGTGACACTGAAATGAAAAGTTTCATGGCGAAAATTAGCGCTGCCAGCACTTTGGCACCCAAGCCAGTTAGTATTGGCTGAAACCGACAAGAAACCTGAACTTACTAAATATCCAAAGAGCTCCACAATTATCAATGGCATAAATATGAGTGTGATTCTTGCAAGTTGTTGCTGTGTTTGTGCAAATATTTTCAATTAGACATCAAAGATCGAAGTGAGTTGTTCATTCCAGAGCGCACACATACAAAGCAGTGTGATGCTCTAGCGCCTTTGCATGTATATGCGAATATATATCTATATGTATGAGTGTTTATATGTGTTTACGCACATAATGTATATGTATGTGTATATACAGCAGCATTAAATTGGAAAACGCGACGTAAATTACACTCAATTAAGGGTGCTCCAAAGTCGAATTGGAAACCGAAACAAATTTGGGAACGACATGTGCGTGCAAGTTCAACATTGTTGTTAGGGCTCAAGCGTGCTTTCTGAGATTTTGAAGATATATATTTATAGAAATAGAATATGCAAAAACGTTAACTTCGATCGTACGGAAGCCATAATACCCTTCACAAATACTCCTTAGAAGAATTTGATCGTTTAGTTTGTATGGCAGCTACGTGATATAGTGCTCCGATCTAAACCATTTCCTCGGAGATTACACCAACGTCTTAAGCAATGATTCCTGCTGAGTTTCTTGAATATAACTCATCAAATGAAAAAGTTTTTCATACAAGTACTTGCTATCGTTCGTTCAATTTGTATGACAGCTATATGCTATAGTGTTCCGATCCAAACCATTACTTCTAAAAATATATTTTTGCTTTGGGTGATAGTCTGTGTGAAATTTCTTGAAGCTATCTTCTCAAATGCAAAAGTTTTCCATACAAGCACTTGATACCGAACGCTCAGTTTGTATGGCAGCTATAAGTCATAATGATCCGAACTCAACAGTTTCCTCGGAGATTGTATCGTTACTTTATACCATAACTCATGCTAAATTTCTTGGTTATATCTCGTCAAATGAAAAAGTTTTCCATACGAGTACTTGATACCGATAGCCCACTTCCAAGGGACTATTTCGCGTATTTGGAACCAAAGGAACTGATGGACTAACTAAATCAACTTAGGTCGTCACGCTGATTATATTTATATAAGCATTCATACGATCTTTGACGTTTCCTTCAGGTTGTTTGAACTTAGTGGGCAACATAATACACCCTGTTCTAGCTATAATTAACCGTTTACTCACCGATTGCATACTCCAATATAAGATTCCAGCCAATAATGAACGCCATGAATTCGCCAATTGTTACATAACTGTATATATATGCCGAACCAGCTTTTGGCACACGCGCACCAAACTCGGCATAGCAGAGGCCGGCAAATATCGATGCAATAGCGGCGATGAGAAAACTTATAACGACCGCCGGTCCAGCATAGACCTTCGAAACTTCGCCGGCGAGCACATAAACGCCCACACCTAATGTTGAGCCAATGCCGAGTGCGGTGAGATCAAATGCCGACAGTACCTTGGCTAATTTGGACTCGGTTGTATCCTCCATGGGTTTGCGTCGCGTTAATACATGATAGGCGCCGGATATGCTAAGCGAAGGCATGCTGTGGGTGGGAATAAGAAATTGTTTGAGTTTTACTTAGTTGCAGTAGTTGGAGCGGAAGCAATTTTGTTAAATATTATATATTTTTTATGACTTGTTTACCATGCATTTTAGGTGTGAGGCTTTTGTATGATAAGTCACGTTTAGGTACGGTACGAATACACTGTTGCTTCGAGGAGTGCTTGGTTCGACTAATGTTAAAATTTCAAATTTCACCTGCATTTAGTCATATATATTTACGTCACTATATATACATATATATATATATCACTTTATTAAGCGAAATTTCAAATACTCCATATTCTACAAAGCGAAACCAATAAAGCAGTTAGCACGTTTGAAATTCAAACTATTTGCGCAGCTTAACAATATAAAGTAGAAATTAGAGGCTTAAGTCAAACCTGAATAGGTTCATTAGTAGTTTAAAGGTATATGTATATGATATATACTTATATCCTTTTATAGGTTCGCAATCGATCAAATTTACAAAACAGCATCGATCACAAGTTACGCTTACGCTTGGAACAAATGTACAGTTAACACATAAACAATAAAAGAAATTTCACCATTATTTGATTAGCACCTTTTCTCTACAGGTTTTTGTGGCAAATAAGTTAATATAATGATCAATTAAGCATTTTATAGATTATGGTTATAACTAAGAAAAAAAATTTTTTATGAGTGTGGGGTGCTAACAAATCGGCAAGTTGACTAACGCGGGCTCTACAAAGTGCGTTGTATATTTTTGGAAGATAGCTGTACGATTTTTGCTGCAGCAAACCAAACCGAAAACATATGCGAAAACAAATCCGAAAAACAAAAACAAAGAACTACGCGTATGTACCGAAATTTCAAAAGCATTGCATTTCTGTGTGGTAAGAATGCAGCTCTCTGCGCTCAAGACCTTCGAAGAATTGCTGATGCCATTGTAAGCAGAATTTTTAGCGCGCAGCTGAGTGATGCAAGCATGTTTTTTTTTTTTTAATATTTTTACTATTTACATTAAAATTGCGCAAATTAAAGTAAAACTTTCGCTTCCTACATGTTTTTTGTTTTTCATTTTTTTTTATTTTGTTATGAAAATTTTTTTTAAATAGTTTTTTTGATATTTTTTAACTTTATAAAATTTTTTTAAATAATTTTTTGGATATTTTTTTAAAATTATTTTTAATTATTTAAATTTTTTTAATTTAAAACGATTTTGTTTTAAATTTTATTTTAAATTGTTTTAATATTTCTAAATTTTCTTAATTAAATTTTTCTTTCAAATTTTTTTAATTTAAAATTTTTTTTAAATTTTCTCAAATTTTTGTGAATTTTTTTAAATTAAAAAAGTTAAGCATATTTTTATATTTTTTTTGTAAGTTCGTAGCTATGTATGTACATACATATTTATGTATGCGGCACACAAATTGTTCGTTCCATAGACTATAATAATATATGTACGTATGTACCATAATTTTTAATTTTCACACAAACAAATACCTTTGCTTCTTGTGGCGAAAAGAAATATAAATTCACACGCACTATTTAATTTTCGACCTTCACTAGTACAGCCTACAATGCGTTTTATCCTCTTGTACAGCCGTTTTGAGCGTCTTTCATTTAAAATCCAGCAATAAAAATCTATAAAAACTATCACAGCCTATGGGCACTAGTCTATTACGATTGATTCGTGTATGTCAATAGCTTGTGATCTGCTGATCAATTGGCTTCTTTTCGGCTTGAGCGTCGCTGACGATTTGACACGCAGACGGTAAATCACACAGCTGCCAAGTCGCAAGCCACTTTTGTAAATTACTGAAAGCACRAAATTTTAGCGCGTAAAATTGTAACGTAGCCAAAGCTTTTTCATGAAAGCTTTTACGTGGCTGCGGGTAAGAAATGAACACACACAGGCATACATATGTGAATGAAGCATTTAAAAGGGGTTGAAAAGCTGTGTGTGATGCTGAAGTGAAGTTRTTTTGATATTTTTGAAAATTTTAATTTTGTGCTCGCTACGCATTTATTAACTCACTTATTACCCGGTTTAAGAGATACTCACTGATTATGAATAATAGCAAAGTATTGGGTCGTTCACAAAGTAGTTTCGTTATTTTTAGTACAATTTAAAGACTATTTCCTTATTCTGTAAAACATTTTATGAAATTATATTCCATTTTCGTCTAATACGTTTTGCCAACTTTCAGGCAAGTGATAGAAGTCACGCTTATAAAATGTGTGATTCTTAGGGACATTAAACTGGTACAAGTGGTTTTTGAGGTCCTGATTTGAGGTAATGTTTCTACCAGCCTACATCCCTACAACTTTCTGAGTGAAGCGATTGGCAGCCAAACTGAGCTATAAACCAGAGAAGCAGTGTAACTCACAAATTGTTGGGGAACTTTCTTAGTTAAATTAAATCTTTCTCTCCTCCATGACGTTCTATAGCATTTTTCTGTGAAACCAACAGAAAGCAACAGACCGAGGCTGTCGTAATCTTTATAACCTGCAAGCCATCTATGGGTTAAATAACCGGTTGTTTACTCTATAGTTTAATGTACATCATTGAAAGAACTGAAGACTATCCAAAAATTTGAGTTTGTGAGAATCGTGAAGTTTTCACCAATTGGAAGAAGCGCTGATATATGTAAGTGCATTGAATCGAATGGGTACTATTTTGAAGGAGACAACATTAGGTGGACAAATSAAGAAATAACTTAATTTAATTTCAAAAAAACACACTTCCGTTATATTGACATACAGTTCATTAACCATGTGTTGAAAACTCGTTAAGGGTGGCATAACCTCTTTATCAATGGCATATAGTCATTTTGTGATAAAGCTATTATGGGTCTGTCTGGTTTTGCCACAGCGGAATYGTAGGCAACAGTAAAGTTGAAGAGCTGGCTTCTTAGTTTCGCTAATAGTGAAGTGGGAAGGCATCCACTCTCTACATGTTGTCTAGGTGATACTGCATAAATGAGCTTCACTAGCCGGTCGTTAGAGATTCAGTGAGTTTTTGTTCCTCGTTGTGGAGGTTTCAATATGCCATTTTTCTATCGGCGTTCACGCCGTAAGATTGAGAGTCTTACCGGATGCCAATTGGTGTAGCTGTATGTAAGACGAAGTGTCGCGCGAGATCAGTGTTTAGATTCTTAGAAACTCACACTTTCAGACAATTCAGCGAGATTTTGAGAATGGAAATTAAACAGCTAAGTAAATTTGTATTGGGGACAAAGCTATTGTAAACCGGCTTATAAGATTGGATAGACGAGCTCTATTTTTATAGTTTCATAAAAGACTGAATATAATAGTCCAGGTACGACGCCTGGATCAGCCATCGATCCTAGCTTAACACATACATCCATAATATTATATATACATTCATATATCACCTAAATCCAAACGAGATAGCTGGGAGTTATAAATGTACATACATATGTATATGTGAATGATCAGGCTGACGAAACGAGTTGAATCCGGGGCTAACATCTGAAATGTATAATTTGGCACAGGAGTCTGGATTGTGAGTTTTGTTGTTGTTGTAATGTTTACCTAGTCCCGTTAGGATGGTAAGGATTAGATAAATTGTTATCGAGATCATTCAACGGTAGGCCCAGACAACATGCTGTTTCGACGGAGTCGGGCCATGGAGATAGCGGTGTCAAGCGGTGTCGATTTCAAACAAATTCGGTAGGTAATTTTGTACCTAYATTCCAACATTACAGCACTGAACGAAATCAGACAAAACTATGCCTACTTCCTACATAACACTTAGTTTAATTCCGTCCGACTCTTTTAATTTCCGGTATAAAAGTCAAACACCAATTAATGTATGATAAAACTTTGCCGAATAGTGGTTTTGAGGTGTGCTGCCTTATGACCAAAAAGTGTTCAAATCGGGCCACAACTATGCAAGTAACCAGATACTGAGTACCTGTACCTCAGTTCCTATTGCGAATCCTTTACTGAAAATAACCGTCAACCTAACAGTTTTATCATTGAAATATGAAAAGAATTTTCCCGCCTTTGAGGTCTGAAAATTGCGAGTTTACCCAAATTCAGCACTTTTTTGTTATTTGTTGCTATTAATAATTTATGAGTCAGGCATGCTTTTTAAACTTTTTTTTTTTAATTTTTTTTAAGTGAAATTTTTCAGTTTATAGGCTTTTTGTGGTGAACAAAAACGAAACCTAACACGGCAACTCTGCGTAAACCAAAATTTGCCAACAAAACATTCAATATATGTACGTCAGCGCGCTCTTATCTTTCTCACCCTCTCTCTTCGCAACCATCAAGCATGTGCTGTGCGCTCTTCCAATTACTAAAACCCACTACTAGCTAGTGACTTAGTAAGTCAACTGAAAATGTTCAATATTTTGTAAATATGTAAGTCTGTATGTACACTTCCCACATGGCATAGCAATCATATGCGTGATAATAGAATTTCGTTGTTGTTGTTGGGGGAATACGTCTGCAAGCCTAAATTTAGCTGCGCGCGTAATAAAAATAGCATATCGCTTATACGCTCGTACAAATGCACTAATTCAGGTGCATGCGCTGCACATTTGCTTGGCACATAACCGCAAAAATTAAATCATTTTCTTTTTGGTATCTTTTTGTGCGACCAAATTCATTTCTATTAGACAGCTGCAACGTAGGCAGAGTGATACGATACATCAATACAATAGATTCACACAAWCATTTGTCTGCTAATATGCGTCTTCTATTCCACCTATTTCAGCGCTGTCAGGTAAGAAATTCTTACTAGCAATAGGCACGGCTGCTTCTCTTACCCACAACTTTCCAAAAACTCCTCCATTTCTGCGCCGAWTTGTTGCTTCGCTTCAACTCACTTAAATTAGTGTATTTTTATTTATTGTATTTTTTGTTTTTGCAAAATTAAATCACTGCCGCATATATTTTATTGCTGATTAAGTAATAAACTGTTCACTAAATACGCGGCGACCGGTAATAGCTGGAGCGTGCTCATGTCGCGTTCCTACGAGTGGACGTTTCACATGCGAATATCGAAACCTTAGGTGTTGTCTAAGATATATTAGATATACCTAAGCATGCACAAATGATATCGTATGTATGGATGTGGTTGCTTTTCGCCGGTCGCAGTGGTTTTTTGGTCTCTGCAAAGAGCACGTGCAATTGGAACAGCTGACGCGCGACGAACTAAGAGAGCGCAAGGGTTAYCGCCTCTTTTCGAGCTGAAAATAATTTGAGTTAAAAGCATATATATAACGTCATCTAAAATGCAAAATAATGTATGATGAAAAAAAATGAAAATCGTTGTCAGATATGATAACCAATATATAACCAATTTATAACCAAAGCTAAAATTTTTTTTATGAGTGTATCATAACCGACATATTATATAATCATTTTATAAGCAAAAGTAAAATTTTGTTTCGATATGAGTGTATGATAACCAATGTGTAACCATTTTATAACTAATATATAACCATTTTATAACTAATATATAACCATTTTATAACCAAAACTCAAATTTTGTTTCAATATAATGACCATTTTATAACCAAACCTCTAACTGTCTTTCAAAATGAGTGTGAATATATAGTATTACTATTTTATAAAAAAAACTCAAATTTATGTTATGTTACGTTTTTTCACGGTTTAGCACGGTTTAGACGATATGTTGTACTTAGAGAATGTACGCAAAAGCAAATGTTTTTCAAATGCAAATTCTATAAAAATAAAGCAATAATCTGACTTTTGATTAAGGTAGGTCACTCTACGCCACACCACGCTCGCTCTCTTGTTGCTTACATTAGCGCGCTCTCTTTTTCTTTAAATTTGTGTAACGTCAAAGGTGTAGTAAATTGATTGTAGCGCCCTGTGAGGGCATGAAATATTTGTATGTTTGCATGTATGAATGGTTCTTATTTCAAATGATAGCTGATTGGCGCAAATTGCATCAGCAGATTTTTCACCAAAGATTCYACGAACTAATAATGCTACCAAAATGCAATTAGAGCTAGCAAGTCTTAAGGTTACACGCTTTAGTTACTGATATTCCTTTGCCAGGTATATACATTTGTACGAGCAAATTTCACACAGCATTTAATTGCGGGTTCAATTTCTGTAAAAAAATATTTAATATGCGACTTTTGAATAAAAATAATAATAAAAATACTAATTAAACTAAATATGTTGAAAAAATGATGGAATTTATTTATATTGAACCATTAATTAAAACCAACAAATTTACAGCGTTGAAAAATATCTGTGAAAATTAAAAGCTTTGACAAAGCTTTCTGTTAAGTTAAACTTTTTACAGCATATGTTACTGTTAACTAATGTTATCTGCACGATTTAGCATTTCGGTTCTGTCGCACACTAAATACAAAAACGTCTTAACTCAAAATTTTCGAAATGAGTTGATGCACATAAACCATCAATTTTAAATGGAAAAATAGCTGACAGATTAGCTTTACAGCATGTAGCTTTTAAATACACTAAAATTTTAATAAAAAAGTAAGGAAACGCTAATTTCGGGGCAATCGAAGCCTCAGTAGTAGAAAAAATATTGATTTTGAAAGGAATTACAGTTGAACTCCTTTAAAAAAAGGCGGCGGTGACCATTATATATCTGAACTGGATATTCTGAAATTGAAAAAACTAACAGATTTTTAGATTAATTGGAGGAATAAGCAAAATTTTTTGGACAAAATGGCGGTTTCTAAAACTCATCGAATTTTTTAAAATTCTAACTATATAGAACCCCTTAAGATACCTCACATAAGTCTAAACACCAATTTTATCGAGTAAAGTCAGCCAGATGGTCGAAAATTCGAATATTAGTTACGTAGGGGATAGGTCAAGTTTTTACCCAATTTTATTCTATCTCAAGTATCAAGCTACACTGTCACAAGTCAAACACTCTAAAATAATTATTACTGAAAAATTTGATCAAAGACTGCATGCTTTCAAGCTTATCGTCCAATTTTCACACTGTGTGCCATAAAGCCCTCGTATAGCAACTCTAAAGCAAAACTTWATGTTTTTGGCACAATTAGTTATGGATTTATTGCACTTTTAGTAGTTTTTAACAGTATCGTTATAATACATAGGAGTGAGCAGGGTCATTTTCCGATTTCATGCATGTTCACATTGTCGTTAGGAGCTTCTAAAATATTTGCAGTCGACAAATTTGGTTGTTGTAGCATGAGTGGTTGAGCAGATATGACATTAAACATGAGAGTGGAACCACTCACACTTTCTCAAAGAATTTTAACCACATGTGCGCCTTGACACTGCAATACCCTGTGTCAAATTAGAGTCTTATATTTTAAGTTTATGCTTAGTTATGGCACTTTATAGGTTTACGGCTGAGACTTTTTGTGGGCGTGGCAGTGGTCCGACTACGTCCACCAAGGAACTCAATTTTTTTTTCGAACCTATATACCAAGTTTCATCATGATATCTCAATTTTTTACTCAAGTTACAGGTTGCACGGACTGACGAACGCGCGGACAGACATACACTCATCCAGGTTTCAACTCGTCTCGTCATCGTGAACATTCATATATAACTCTATATCYATCTGGATAAGTTTTAGCTGATACCTACAAACGTCAGGTGAACAAAACTATAATACTCTGTAGCACCATGTTGAAGGAGTATAATAAGAGCACTTGATCGTTCAGTTTATTATAGCTATATAATATAATTGTCCGATCTAAAACAATTTCACGATATATGGCTATGATTTCTTAAGCAGGAAATCAAGCCAAATTTGGTGTGAAATAAAAAAGTTTTTCATATATGAACTTAATTTTGATCCTTCAGTTTGTATGGCAGCCATATATAAAAATCGTCAGATTTGGAAAATGTTTTTCAAATTATATAGCAATATTTTGGGCAATAATCCATGTCAAATTTCGTGAAGATATCTCTTCAAATAAAAAATAGTTTCATACAAGAATTTACGCGCGATCTTTCAGTTTATATGACAGCTATATGCTATAGTGAACCGATAWCGGCAGCGCCAACAAAGAAGCATCCTCTTGAGTGGAAAAGTACGTGTAAAAAGTCTCAGAGCGTTAACTCAAAAATTGAGCGACTAGCAGTCATATAAAAAATATMTCCCAAATCCAAATACAACATATTAATTTAAGCTCAATTGGTTACTCTGCTTTGCAAGCGCAGGATAAAAGAGAGCGCCACTGCAAACAAACACAACGCACACGAAGAGTGCGCGAGCCAACACACTGTGCTCTGTATAAGCTTTCCTAACACTATTGCTGCYTATTGGAGATTTAAAATTCGATGCAGCGCCACTGCATAAACTCAGTTGCGAGCGAACATTCGCGGATAAAGGATGTGTAAATCGTGCRTGGKACGCGKCGTGGCGGTTTAAATTAAGTGTTMAGTGTTATAATTATATCTGTGTATGGACTGGTGTAATGTGTAAGTTTGTGTTGATTTGTGTGTGCGCGTGGTATGGTGGCGTGGGTGCTGACGCGTATCCCCGCAATTAGTGGTGCCAATAAAGTGAATAATACTAAAGTGCATTTGGTTACAAAAATTTTTGTTGGACTTGTGCTTTGAAGTGTGCAAATTTGCGTATTTAATGAAGCAACAAAACGGCGTCGCGAGACTTCCGGAAAAACACGAGCTGTGGAAAATCAAAGAGTGCAGACATAATTGTTGTTGCTCTATAATTTATTGTGTGCGACGCGCGACCGACTCTATATGTGCGAGCGTAGAAGTATGTAAATTGGCATACCAATACATCGGCAATATTTCGCATACACACGCACAAAAGGCACTTAAAAAAGCTCGCGTTTGTGTGTCRGCATCGGTGTCGGGACTCTTCCTTGCTGTGTGCTGAAAGAAGCGTGCTGAAAGTGGCGCAGTAGCGAAAAATTGCGCAGGCGCTGTGCATGCCATGCCTGCTGTGTAATTATTTATGACGGAATAATAATAATAATAGGAAGCGATAAGCAAAAAAAAAATCATAATAATAATAAAAACAAAAATAGATAATTTGGTAATAATGATCAAAAAATTTGGTGATAGTGCAAAGTGTTTAATAGAAAATATTTGTTGAAACATTTTTTGTCTGTGAASGCCTCTGAGTAACAACGTGGTGTTGGCATGTAAACAACGAACATTTGGTCTAAAAAATGTAAGTAGATTTTATTATATATATATATGTATGTATATTTATATATATAGTATATCGTCACCTAGAGTGCAAAACAAGGTATCGTAAAAAATCTAAATGGAGTTTTTTATTGCTTATGATTCACTGCGTCATATTATATACGTAGCATACAATTTTTAGCTCCCACTCTCAATTATAACCAATATGTAAGCAATATGTAACCAATATATMACCAATTTATAACCCATACATAACCACTTTATAACCCAAACATAAATTTCGTAATAAAGTACGATAACAAATATAGAACCATTTTATAATGAAAACTCTAATTTTGTTTCAATATAAGTGTTTGATAACCAATATGTAACCATTTTATAACCCAAACATAAATTTCGTAATAAAGTACGATAAAAAATATAGAACCATTTTATAATGAAAACTCTAATTTTGTTTCAATATAAGTGTTTGATAACCAATATGTAACCATTTTATAACCAAAACTTAAATTTCGTAAAAGTGTATGAYAACAAATATAGAACCATTTTATAATGAAAACTCTAATTTTGTTTCAATATAAGTGTTTGATAACCAATATGTAACCAATTTGTAACCAATACTCAAATTTTGTCTAAATTTKAATGTTTCTATTACATTCTTTTTCCTCCACCTGTAAACTTATGAAAAGTGATGTTACGTTGTTTTGTATTTTAGGTGATGATATACTTAAATATTTATTGTAATATTATACACATACATATATATTGTAACTCCCTCCATTACAYACTATGTGTTGTCTACGCTCAGTTCGCAGCAACTTAAAAGCGCGAGCTTGGTTTGCCTCGAGAAAAAAATATTTTGCACATAGTTGTTGACAAAAAATATCGCTTTTTTATTATTATCACTTGGCTATTGAACGCTTGCAATTAAAGCCGCTTTAGTTCATAATTTTGCTAATTTTTCTTAACTCTCAACGCGCTTAGCCGCCCATAGACCCCAAAGGAATTTTTTTCTGCCTTAAGGCATTTTTTTAGACTGCCAGCCAACAGTCTACCAACATTCGTGCTTTTTAATCGTTGAATGCAAAGTGCCGTTAGCGTGCTGTGGCGTTGGCGGTGGGTGTCAGTAATGGCGTTGKCGACAATAGAGAGAAAGTCTCCAAAGAGCAACGCTCAGCAAATAGTAAATAGAGCTCGCTACACGTTTAAGTTGTAAAAAAAGTAATTCTGAAAAGCAATTCTCACTCTCTCTCTCTCTCTGTCGTTGATTTGCCACCCTACACGCCACTACTTCGCCTCCTTATACACATATGTAGATATTCAGCCATACACGCGTASTACACTGTAGTAGAGCTTTTCATTCAAAATTGTAAAGTTGTTGTTGTTGCACTGCGTAATTCACCGTTAGCGTTGTTGAAGTTGTTGTTACATAGGCAGCCACCCACTACGAGTAATCACAACTAWAGCTATGCCGTGCGGCACAAACCAAAACATACTCATTTACTCAGGCGTACGTACTACACATGCTTCCACGAGACCGCATTCTACTGCTCTATACAAATATCATACTACTACGACCATATACGAACTATATATTATTTAATTGTGTAGCTTTTGTTATTTGTTGCTGTCTGCTACTAATTTCACATACTCCTTACTGTACTCAGCATTTTGTAATGCCTTGTCACTGTGTRTTAATAATTTACATGGCGAGCGCACACATAAATTTAGCAAGACATTACACATGCCGGCTGAAAACTGTGTRGCGTTGATTCCTGCATCCTTCRGCACACTTGRACGCGCTCTCTCTCTCACCCTCTCTCTCTYCCACACCAACYTGTGTGTGTGTATGTTTGCTGCTTGGCTTGCATTGTTTTTTGCTGCTGAGCCGTCGTCGGCTGCAGGAAAGCTGGCAGGAAATGGTATGGCTGCAGCTGCGACTGACTGACTGCCATTGTCCTCGTCGTCGACATTGCGTTCGTTGACATTTTCGCTTTTACGCCTCCAATTCCTTACCATTCTTGAACGGATTTGGCTTTGYTTCGCTTGGCAAATGCGAGACTCGTTGCAATTTTCTTGKCAATMACCGGTTAGTGATTGCTTTCAGAGGGTGCATTCCAAGGGAGTAGTATGTGTTCTTGCAGTAGCATGTTGTTGTTGCTTTTGTGCGTACAAGTGGGCAAAGGTTTGTTTGGCATGTAAGTTTTATATCTATGCTTATTACAATTGCAACCGCAGACATGGCGTCTGTTGCTCTTGTTGTTTTTGCATTTGCTCTTGCCCTTGAGCGTTGTTTAGGYATCAATTACGCAGACAATGCACGTTGATTGCTCCACATCGACAATGAATGACACAATTTCAGCATGCTCCCAGTGCGCTGACAACAAGTTACATAGCTTCATAAATGTGTTTGGAAGGGAAGCGAGCGCAAAAAGGCCAGCGGCTACSGAACTAACGTCAAGCCTTGTGGCAATAGACCGACATATTCCCAAATTGAAATGTCATGAAATTATTATGGCAGAAGTGCATTTGCAATGGTATTAATTTACGAATACCTATCAGAATACACTTTGCACTGTTTATAGAGTAGTCATATTGCATACTTTTAGGCATAAATAAGCTGCATTTGCCGCCTGTGTATACTAATAAATTAGTCCCTCAGTTTTTGAAATTTCGATCTGAAATAATATACGTTTTTTTCTCCACAAAAACCTGCTCATTTGTCAGAACTGCTGATATCGGTTGACTATAGCATATAGCTGTCATAGAAACTGAGCGATAAAATAAAGTTTTTGTATGAACAATTTTTTTATTTGATGAGATATCTTTACGAAATTATGCACGTATCATTGCCTTATATAACGTTACAGTATGTGGGGAAAATTTTCATATTCGACTACTATAGGATAGTAAAGCATAGCTACGGCGAAGGACTTCAGGCCCATCAGCTTCTCCTCCTACTTACAAAAACTCTGGAGAGACTGATGGACTTGTACATAAGGTRGCGTATTCCGAAGGACCATTTATCAGCAGCGCAACATGCTTATTTTAAAGGTAAGTCGGTGGATATTGCCCTGCAAACAATCCCAGCATAGCTTGAGGAAGCCATTAGGGTTCAGAAATTTGATGTTGAGGTCTTTCTTGACTAATGGAAACTTTCAATAACGTTCTGCGGAAGAATTCTTAACTATTCTGAACCGTCTTGGGGTTGAATCAAACTTAAAACAATTAATTTTCAGTCTTCTGTGYGGCAGAGTGATTGAAACGGAATGTTAGTAGGGTAAGCCCACAATTTTGAGTTCTCTCTGCTCTTCTAAGGATTCTGTTCGTTAACGATCTGTTTAAAAAATTGAAGAATTTTAGGGTGTCCCGTGATTGCCTATGCAGRCGATGGACGATGTAGCGCATTTGGTCAAAGGAAAGTTTCTGAGTACAGTTTATGAGTTGACGCAGGGGTATCTTAATGTCGTTACAAATTGGGCAGTCATAAACGGTTTTGCCATCAATTCAAATGAAACCAAGACGGTGTTTTTCACTATCCTACGCCATCTGCAGAAGTAGTGGGAAAGAAGATGAGGTTGAAACTACTCAATCTTTTCTTTTTGAATGAATGATGAATGAAAAATCAAGTGCTTATAAAGAAAACTATTTTAGTTGACAAGATATCTTCACGAAATTCGGTCGGGATTGTTGGCCAAAGTAACGCCAAAATATCTGAAAAATCTAATTTCCAGATCGGCCCACTATACCAYACAGCTGTCATAAAAACTRAACGATCAAAATTAAGTTCTTCTGTGGAAACTTCTTTATCTTTGTAGGATATTCTTGGCATTCTTGTTTTCTAGAATCTCACTGTGATTGGCTTCAGTCCCTCTTATATTCGTAACTATAAAATAAAGAATGTAAACCAATATCTGCCACAGTTTGAATATGAATACCTTCTCTTCTACCTCTCTTCAGCGTTTATACTATTTATAACAAGTTGTGCTTAAGTCCGAAATTGCTCCGGCTTTAAATGCATCTGCTGACTCATTCTTTTCTGTTTAATATGAGCCGTTATACAGTCGGATATTTTTCAAAAGTTAAAAAATCCGTTAAGCGCCGAATACCTAAATGCCGCTTGAAATGTTAGCAGCGCAGTAAGCTCTTCCTTTGCGCAGTCGAAAAATATTGTGGCCGGAAATGAAGCCTTTAAGACTTTAAATGCATATATTTAACTGTAAATATATACAGATGTACACGAAAGACCACTGCAATGCGGTGAGGCTGTAGCGCAAACTGAAAATAGAAATAGAAATTTTTGAATAAGCACTCGCATATGTATGTATACCTCTAAACATATGCATATACATATGTATTTACATAYGTTTGTAGGTGAAAAAAGCTTTMGAGACAATGAAACCGAAAAAGGTTTTGGACAAAAGTGCAATACAAATTAGACAAAAATAAAAGATAATATGAAATGAAATAATGACTGCGGCATGAAGGGATTATAGCTGGCAGGCAGCTATGGCAGAGCATGAAAATGCAGTTGCACATATACATGCATATATGTATAYATRATTGTTGTAAGTAAATAACGGTAATAGCGACTGAATACAGTTGGCTATTACGAAGGGCGGCATAGTGCTTGGTGTTTGCAGAGTAATTTAAGTTAGTTACTCACGCTGAATTGCGTTAAAAATGCTCCCCTGCCATGGGAGGAAATACAAAGTACTTACACATAAATATATACATATATGTATATATATATATATGTAGATATATGTACAGGGACAGTGTATTCGGCAAAGCGTAGAAATGAACTTAAGTTACAGGGCATTATGTGGGGATTACATGCTTAAATAATTCGACTCGTAAGCGACACATGACACACCGACAGTTAGAGTGATGCCAATGCACAAGTCAACACACCTGTGAAATATTTAGTTGTTGTAGCAGTGCATGTTGCTCAAAAACTAGATAACAACTTTAAAATGCTATGAATTATTAGTAAACGATTTTTCGKTGCTTTTTGTGGAAATTTTTTGCAAGATAAAGAATTTTTTAAATAATTACAAACGYAATTACGCTAGATAAGCGGTATATTTGACATATTGGGATGAATATTTATAAAAYTTTACTAGTATTTAATTATTATTWTTTKCTTAAGTAATGCTTATGCACTGGGCCGTTGATATTTAATTGAAATGACAGCCATAAATGCGAAAGAAAAGCGTGCACCGTTTTCAGTTGGTTCGAAAAAATTTCGAATTTGTGCCGTTATTTTAGCAAAGAACAAGAAAAAAGTGCACTTTGGCTGTTTCGAAGCTATAATATCTTATAAAATAAAGAAGTCTTCATACGAGCACTTTGATTTATATCGTTTAGTTTGTATGGCAGCGATATGTTATACTTATCCGATCTGAACAATTTCTTCGGATATTGTACCAATGACTTGGAAAACAAAGCATGCCAAATTTTATGAAAAAATTTTGTTAAATAAAAAAGTTTTTCATACAAGAATTTGATTTTTATCGTTCAGTTTGTATTGCAGCTATATGCTATAGTAGTCCGATTTGGAAAATTTCTTTGTATATATATAGCTTTGTCTTAGGTTATAATCCACGCAGAGTTTCGAAAAAATATGTTTACAAATAAACAAATTTTTCAAACAAGCATTTAATTTTGCTCATTCACTTTGTTTGGCAGCTATATGTTATAGTAGTTCGATCGCAATTATTTCTTAGAATATCAAAGCGCTATTATAAAAAATAATCCGTACAAAATTTCGTGATAATATCTTGTAAAATAAAAAAGTTTTTTATATAAAAACTTGATTATGATTGTTCACTTTGTACGGCAGCTATATGCCATAGTRGTCAGATTCGGAAAAGTTCTTCGCATATTATAGCGCTACTTTAAGTAATATTCTATGCCAAATTTCGTGTAGATATCTCGTCAAATAAAACAGCTTTCCATACAAGAACCTAATTTTGAACATTCAGTTTGTAGGGCAGCTGTGTATTATAGCAGTACAATCGGAAGGATTTCTTAAGGTAATAAAGCGCTGATAGAGAAAATATTCTGTGCAAAGTTTCGTAAACATATCTTGTCAATTAAAAAAGTTTYTCATACAAAGACTTGATTCCCAGCGTTCAGTTTGTATGGCAACTATAGGCTGTGTAGTGATTCGATATCGACAGATCCATCAAATAAGCAGCTGTTTGAAAAGGAAAGAACGTGTGGATAATTTCAGCTGGATACCTCTAAAACTGACCTCAAAAAACTGTACAAGTGCATATAAATTCGCCACACAAATTTCGAATTAAACTATTTTTGAAACAAAATTGTTGCGGCATTCAGTGTCTTTGTGCTAAAAGCTCGAACGTCTACAAATTATTCAACGTTGATTAATTATAGCCGCACATTTTCACACATTTTCGCACATTTGAACATATTTACGAATACAGCTGTGATTGGTGGCATAGAAGTATCTAAGCTTGTTGAGTTTTCGGCGCGTGTTSGGTAGCGCAAATCAGTCGTCTATGTACTTAATTATATAAGAGCTTCTGTGTTTTATGTTTTTTGTTTGCGCCTCACACTCCAACTCGCACGCGGCAATACATAATCGTATGAGTGGCGCTTCTGCTCGCATGCTTATGCGCCGTTACTCATACGCCTGGTGTTACCCGTTGTAGGCCATACGCTGATTTGCGGTATAGTACATTGCAATTCATACACCAGTTGGCAGATACACATTTGCATGCATGTTTCATTTCATTTAATTTGACGTTTAGCGCCTGTAGTTATGCAATAATAATTAGGCATTGAATGTTTTGTAGCTGAAAATRTATGAAATCTGTTCGCACTCGAGAGCGCAGGCAATACACAAATCCTCGCATTTCATACATTTTCCTCATCGCTTCGTAATTCATTGTGTCTACAGTGTGAGCTTAGCGCRAAAAGCCCTCCAGCTGTGTGGTGTTTTGCCAGCGKTGTGGCAACTCGKTCCGCGGTACGTGGGGCTTTCACACTCTTTGATCGATGTTTATTGTTGCTTGTAGTGACATTTACATGAGTTTTGGATTATCGATAATTACGAGCAACGTGATTGATTACTTTCCTGCGGCTAAGTACCGGCGCTTCGGTGTGGGCGACCGCCGCACGAGGTGAGAAAGCAATTGAGGTGTTGATTCTGATTGCTTTGTAAGTGCGCGACGATTGCCTCACGCTTGTGTCAATCGTCATAGTCGAAAAGTCATGTCGYCAGCGCCAATTTGTTGGCGGAAATCGTTTGTTGATGTTTTAGTAATAAATTTCAAATGACGGTGGGGGGATTAGGTGATCAGTGTGGGTTTTAGGGGCATAAAAWGTCAATTATGTATATTAAAGAGCTGTTGAGTGTACTAAAGCAAATTGTGATTGATTAATAATATGCATTGATGAATTGCGATTTTATTAAAATTTGAAGGCATTTCAAAATGTAGCGTTAGCATAGCCGGTGCTGAAGTTCTTCTAAATGGGATGACCTAGTGAATGATTGAAGGCATGATCTAGGAAATGATTTTCTTATTGAAGTTCTTTGAAATAGGAGGACCTCGTGATTGACCGAACGATTTGATTATAATTACAAATATTTTTTTCAGAGCAATTTCTTCTAAAAATTAGACCTAAAATCGTATTATTTGGTTTGAAACTCCGTTAAAAATATTTTTTCCCTAATCCTTCGATTAATCTCCACTTATAGGT
>NW_017535185.1:1816675-1835569 GCF_001853355.1 Bactrocera latifrons
TTTTTTTTTAAAAGGTAGTCAACAAAAATTATTCCATGCGCATCCGAAGTTACATGGGCAAAAAATTTGGATTTTATTTCAATCGACCTCTTTATACTATCCGGGCGCATGTTTCTTTTTACGACCCTGTTAAATACATATACTATACCTTGTTTTGTTTGCTTGAATGCTCATTCATCAAAAACAAAAAATAAAAAATAAAAATAAAACACAAGCTATTCAGCATATCGTCAACGAAGCTAATGAATCAACCAACCCAAGTTACCCTTTCTAATTGAAAAGCATTAAATATTCGTTTCAAGTAAAGTTAATTTTACTCAAAAGCTAAAAGCATAATTTAACTCGAAGTCGAAGTCGATAAAAATCGAAGACAAAAAGTTTATTTCTGCGAGAGAATCCATAAARGTGGAAGAAATTTTAATTTGCCTTTTACTGGCAGACAAAAATATTAACAGTTCATAAGAATTCCTTTCGTACGACTTAAACATTCAACTAGAACGTCTGACTGACCGTGTGGCGCTGCCACCTACRTGAATACGGTCAGGATACAGAAATAAAAGCGAGGCGAATGAGCAATGAAAAGTGGCGCAAAGGCTGCAGCAAGACATTCTCCTCACATAATAAGCGACCTTCATACATTTTTCATATACCAGTATTGACCGATTGAACAAATACTTATGTGAAATACCTGTGCGCTTATGCTTGTGAGTTGTGACTGCCTTTGGGCACAAGCCGAGCGAAAACTTCATTGAAATGCTGTCGCTTTGTATGTACCTACTTAAAAGTCAACTAGCAATGCTAACAGCAATAATTTTATTTGCATTGCCATGCACAGATGGACTCATGCGGAGTTCTACGGCGTGTGAGTRCGTGAGTATGCTAGAATTCGTCACGTATACGCCGTGTGGGCCGAAAGTCTGCTTGGCCACACAAGACTCCAACTGATTTGTTGCGCTGTATTGCTTGTGCTGAGGGATTTTGTTTATTTGTTTTTGTTATTACAGCTGTCATTGTATTATATTGTCAAATTCAAATGGAATTATAGGAAATGACAAACAATAAACCGATAATACAATGTTGAGAAGTCAACGGCACAACGGTCAGTGAGGGAGGCTGGCATAATACGGCGTTGTGTGAAACTGACTGAGAATGGTCAATTTGCCAAATACTCAAACAAAGTAGACGAAAAGGCTCAATGGTAGACATTATAGCAAAACACACACTGGCTAAAATATTGATATTACGCAAATATACAGTTTCTGCAGCGTGTTTATGTACGCAATATTTGTGAAATCATACTGACAAGTGCCAAGCATAAATACATGCATATATTCTTTTCTAATATTCATGGCTGTACAAGTGTTGGCTGTGATAGCAAAATGGAAATATCGAATTCTCGTTGACATGCTACGTTGCGTACTATGTTGTAGGTGAGGTAGTGTCGAAAAGTGGATAAAATAGTTGCCAAAATACTTATCACTCGTTTCTAAGGAAATAAGTAAGCCTTTGATGTGTCAAGTTATCCCTTGTCAAGTGTCAAGACAGTGCTTTGGTGGAATTAACCGAAATATGACGAAGTGTGTAGAACAACAAAAACAAAAAAAGAATAAAACAAGAAAAAACGTTAACTTCGATGGCACCAAAGCAAGTGGTTTCCATAGAAGAATTTCATTTTGTTTGAATAGTTTGTATGGCAGCTATATGCTATTGTGGTTCGATCTGAAAAATTTCTTCAGATATAATAGCAAAACTTTGGATAATAATCTATTTTCCTGAAGATTCTAATTTCCTGTAGATATCTTGTCAAATAAAATTTTTCTATATCAAAACTTTGGTTTTTCATCGCTCAATTTGTATGACAGCTATATGTTTTAGCAATCTGATCCAGAAAATTTTTTGGAATAATGTAGACTTGCCTTGGATAATCTTCTTATCCAAATTGTGTGAATATATCTCATCAAATAAAAAACTTTCCATACAAGAACTTTATTTTGAATGTTCAGTTTGTATGGCAACTATATGTCATAGTAATCCGATCTGGAAAAATTCTTGAGATATTATAGCAATATTTTGCATAAATATTTGCGTCGAATTTTGTGCAGATATCTTCTCAAATAAAAAAGTTTTTCATACAAGAACTTTGTTTTGATGGCTCAGTTTGTATGGCGGCTATATGCTATAGTAATCCAATCTAAAAAGTTTTTTTTAGTATATTACAGAAATATACTGGATTAAAATCTGTGCTGAATTTCGTAAGTATATCTCCATAAATAAAAAAGTTTTTCATACAAGAACTTTGTTTTGATGGCTCAGTTTGTATGCCAGCTGTAGGCTGTAGTAGTCCAATCTAAAAAATTTTTTGAGATATTATAGTAACTTTTGGGATAAAAGTCTGTGCCGAATTTCGTGAAGATATCTGGTCATATAAAAAGGTTTTCCAAACAAAAACTTAATTTTAATGGTTCAGTTTCTATGGTAGCTGTATGCTATATTGGKCTGAAATCAGCGGTACTGGTAAATGAGCTGGGGTTTTAAGAGAAAATCAGTTGTGCAAAATTTCAGATTGATATGTCAAAAAATTACACTTCATATCCATTACAAAAAATATTAGCATTAATCATATTTGTATACATATGTAACTATGTATATATTTATACATATATATATATTAAATAAGATATATGCATACATACGTTATGTTTGTATATTCGAAATATTGTTGTGCAGTCAAGCTTAAGCTCTTATTGGTTGACACTGCATTGTTTGACTTGTCTGACCAAAAGCAGCAACAACGCACACACAAGCAGGCGTAAACATTTTTATCACGTACTGCATCGTAGGAGCTCGGCAATATCTCCGGTGAGYGCACATAAATGAATTATGACACAAATTGCAGTCATTGCCGACGAAAGGGCAACCACAGTTACACACACACGCACACACAAGCAAACAGTGGGAAGTGGGCGTAGCGGCAAATATTTGTCGGACGGCATGCACAGCTAGGCACACGGATCCAAGCGTAGYTGTGAGTGGTAGCAACGCTTCAAAAGTGATATATATCTGTTTTGTATACATATCCAAGAAGATAAGCTTTATAMTTTACATATATCCATATAAATATAKAGMTACGTATAAAAAGTTGTAGTATTTTGTTGTTGTTTATGTTGGTGTCTTTATTATTATTGCAGCAGTTGCTGTCGACGCAGCTGCTGTTTACTGCAACACTACACTGCAACAAATTCGACAAATTCATATCGCTTGCTGCATGCCGCATGTGTGTGTAACTGCTTGTTGTTGCTTCGTTGCTGCCGCTATTTTTTTTACTATAATTTTTAAATGTCAGCAGTTAACAGCAAATGAAATAAATGCAATAAGTGCAAACTTGCAACAAATCACAGCAACAGTAGACAGTTGCACACATGYCAGTCAAAAAGTCAACGCCCAAACAAAAGCTGCTAGACAAGACASRSGCACAGCCACAACAACAAATGCATGCAGTAACTTTTGAGCCGCCGAAGGGTGCCRCACACAGTTGGCTGTTGGCTTGGCAAGGCAATGGCTTTGTGCCTGAGCAYTTGGTTGAAGTGCAGCCAAAGTAGCATTTGCAACACGCCAACAAAAGTCRACAGCTCAGAGCCGCGTACAAGCGCAGCAACAAAAAGCATGCCAAATGCCRGTTAAGCAGCAATGCAAATCATTTGTGCGCTAGTATCATCAATTTTGTGGCTGTTGCAACTAGGTTTTTCTAAAGTTGTTGCAGCTGCGGCTAAACAAATCCACCATTTAGTGCTAATATTAAAGCGAATGTTTGTATTTTTACATACTTTTTGTCTAACTCACTTCACTTTTTCATGTTTTCTTACTGCAAGGAGTATACATTTTTCTTATAGGGTAATCGGTAGATCTTAGATCGSGCAGCAAACCACTTTTATTTCTTTTCTTTGCAGTGGTCGCTTTACAGACATTATCGATGTATAAGAGTATACCCTCAAAGGGTTTGCCGTGCGTATGTGTCAGTTTTTTTTTATGACCTTGTGACCTTATGACCCCTTTTTTCCTTATCTTGATGTTTTTTCGCTTAGTTCTTACATTTTGGCAAAAAAAAAAAAAAAAAAATCCGAGATCTTAACATCCTTGCGACCGAAACATCGTAGTTGTTAGAACGATGCTTTCCCAACAAGCCTTCATTACTTCTTTGATTGCCTGCCATGCATTCAATATAAATCAATCAAAATATTGTTGAATGCGTCACTTTAAATCAGCCTTCGTATATCTGGCCTATTTAGTACGCCTGTTTGGAAAAAAATAATTTGTTAAGATGGAAAATCGTGGGAAATAAGGAAAAAAAACTGACACATACGAACGCCAAACCCTTTGAAGGTTTTACTATGCTGACCTAGTACCATCACCCTGACTTGGAATTTCTCACCCCTCAGATTAGCTGTTGTACTGTGTAATTAATTATTCGCCTTTACAGTAATCCTCACCGATGTATTACAATTATGCCAATGATTTTTCCAGTCTTTGAAACACATTTCATAAGAACTTTTTGGGATGACCTTCAGCTCCTTCTGAGAATTTGGTTTTAGCTGTTCGATCGACWGTAAAACGTTTGTCTGGAACAATTTCAGTTTAGAGAAGAAGAAAAAATCACACAGAGCCAAATCTGGTGAATGTGGTGGTTGATCGATGATATTCGTTACGTTTTTGGTTTTAAATTCGTCTACAGACGTGATACCGTGCGATAGTGCATCGTGWAAAAGCCATGAATTGTTCTTCCACAATTCCGTCCGCTTTCGACGATTGTCCTCACCCAAACACCTCAAAACTCTTCATTGACCGTCTGTTTCTCCGAAACAAATTCATGTTGCAATGGTTTCGGCTTGATTTTCCCTCAATTCCGATGATTGTTGACTTGCTAGCTTGTGGCGGTCTAGAACGAGGCATGCCTTCAACGTTCCCTCGACTGTCTTTGAAGGCCACACCACGAAAGCGAGGAAAACTGTCAACATAACCTTGACTTTTGACCTGCTTTGACGTGGGGYTTTGGGCATGGGCTAATTTTTCTCGCGATATTTGACCGATTGATCGTCTGTTTCCGGATCATAAGTGTAGATCCAAGACTCAACGCCAACATTAATACGTTTAATGACATCCTGGTAGTCGGAAAGCATTGTTTCATAGACATAAACGCGACGCTGTTTTTCGAAAACGATCATAGTGATTTTGGATCCATTGTACTTTCACTTTTCTTAGGTCTAAATGATCTTAAAAAATTGTTTTCACTGTGCCTGCTGATATTTAAACTATATCAGTAAGATGTTTGAATGTTAATCGTCGATTCTCAAGCACCATCGCTTTATTTTTATCGACGGCTTGATCATCAGTTGATTGGTTGGTCATTGTGGTTTGTTGCCAATGCGTTCTCGATCCTCTTGGAATAATTTGTACTAAACAAAAACACTTGTTCGCGACAAACAATTATCACTCTAGGCCTACACCAACATTCTGAACATTTTGGTACCAGAAATTTGTTTTCGCACACAAAATTGAATGAGACTTCTTTGTCGAAACTTCTTTCTTCGAATAATTTCACTCATCGTAAAAACCACCGAAGACACTTTATGTACTTCGTTAAGATAAGCGTATACTAAACACTAATGACTATTTTGATGTGACATTTTGCACAGACTTTACTGTTAGTAACACCAACCTAGAAAAAAAAAATTTCGACGAATGGATTTTCGCGCGTAATTTAAATTAAAAAGTCTTACTGTTTTTTGCCCACAAGTGATAGCGCTAATTTAAAGTGTAATTGCAGTTTAAGCGAATTTGCTGCAACATAGCTTWATAACTAATAAATATATGGCGATTTTTATATATTTGTAAACTCAAGACCACTCATGGAGTTGAAGTACTGAGTGCAGCAGTAATAAAATTATTTTCCAACAAAGGCRGGCAATATATTCAATTGAAAATAATTGTATTTGTTTTAATATTGTCAGCTGTATAAAAGTGCAAATCCAACCAAATTCAAATATTAAAGCCAGCGCATTAAAACCTAGTGCAAATATGACAATTTTTATATTTTTTGAGATTTATGTGGTAATTTTTGCTTAGTAAAAAGAAGGGAGGAGAATTTACATACATACATACATAYATATATRTRTATWTATGCTACATAAATACCTATAAACAATACATCAGTATAAATCTGCATATTTATCTAGTTTTTTATACCGTTATTATGCTTGTATAATATGTGCTCTGCCGTTGGTTGTGCGAAATATGCATGTTTTATAATGCCGCAAAGCATGTTCGCTATTCGCAGCACTTTTTATTGTTGTTGATGCTATTTAAATTTTCAATATGCCCTCAAATCTGACAGTAATCCTCGCACTTCGAGTGCAGCGCTACAAAACAAAATTAAATTATATAATATTTCATAATAAAACTTTGATATTAAAACAAATGATGCTGCAGACAGAAGGACTGTTTTCATGGAAAAAGGATATGCAAACGTTATAAAAAATTTAAAATTGAGAAGCTAAAGTAGCATAGTAAAAAAGTATACTGAGAATTTCGATTTTGCTGTTAAGTCCCTAACTTAACATCTACAAAATGCATTTTCGCAAAAGGTAAAACAAAAGCTCCCAGTTGCTGCAATACAGTGGTGCTTGAACTAAAACGAACATTTGTATGGCAGCTATATGTTATAATTATCAGATCTGAAAGATTTTTACGTATATTTTAGCGTTAATGTAGGCAATAATGTGTGCAAAATTTCGGGGAGATATCTTGTCAATTGAAAAAGTTTTTCATACAAAAACTTGAATTTTATTGTTCCGTTTGTATGACAGCTACATGATATAGTAGTTCGATGTAAAGGTTTTTTGTTGACACTGTAGCATTGCTTTAGGCAATAATTTTTGGAAAATTTCGTGAAGATATCTCGCCAAATAAAAAAGTTGTTCTTCCAAAGACTTAATTATGATCGTTCAGTTTGTATGGAGGCTATATGCTATAGTGATCCGCTATAAAGAATTCCTTCAGACATTATATCGTTGCTTTAGGAAATATGATGTGCCAAATTTCGTGAAGATATCTGCTCAAAAAAAAAAGAGTTGTCCATAGAATGACTTGACTGGAACTGATCAGTCCAGCTAATTTCTGTAGTGGTCCGATATCGGCGGTATCTACAAAAAGAAGTGAAGAGAGGGAAGTATACGAAATATCAGAGCGATATATCAAAAACTGAGGAACTAGTTTGTGGACAGATAGACGATCATGGCTAAATCAGCTTATTTTGTTACAATATATATACTTTGTAGTAGGGTTCAGACAGGCGGAGGTTGGACCATATGTAGAAGTTCACGGCAGTGAGGAAATTTCTGTGAACGCCATTCACATGGAAGTGACCAGAAACGGTACTCTGGGTAGTCAAAAAAACAGCCGTTTGAAGGCGAGCTAAAGTAAGAAGGCGAAACATTCTCTCCCCTGAGTTGTGAGCTGGGTTTCGGCCCTGTCACGTAAAAAAATATTACCAATGAAATAAAGAAAACAGTCTCGGATGAGTGACCCCCTTTTGATGACGTCCACTGCAAACCTACTAAGAATAATACCTCTCCGAGCCATTCGATACTAAACGAGGTTTTAGACAAAGCGACTCTCTATCTTGCGAATTCTTCAATCTACTGCTGGAGAAATTAATTAGAGCTGCAGAGTTGAATCCAGAAGGTATAATCTTTTATGAGAGTGTGCAGCTGCTGGCGTACGCCGCTGATATTGATATTATTAGCCTGAACAATTACGCCGTTAGTTGTGTTTTCTCCAAACTGGTTAAGGAAGTGAAGCAAATGGGTCTGGTAGTTAACGAGGTCAAGAGGAAATATCTTCTGTCAGTTAACAAACAGTCGTCGCACACGAGACYTGGCTCACACTTTACTATTCGCAGTCGTAACTTCGAAGTCGTAGATAATTTCGTCTATATTGCATCAAGYAATAAAACCAACAACAATGYCAACTTRAAATTCAACGCAGACTAACTCTTGYCAACAGGTGCTACTACGGACTGAGTAGGCAGTTGAGAAGTAAAGTTCTCCCCCGATTAACAAGTCCCGGCCTTTCATATGGTGCAGAGRCATGGATGAKGACAGTATCTGATGAGTCGACGTTAAGAGTTTCCGRGAGAAAGATTCCGCGGAAGATTTATGGTTCTTTACGCATTTTCAACAGCGTATGCCGGAGTCGATGGAACGACGAGTTGTACGGGATATACGACGACAWTGACATAGTTCAGCGAAATAGGAGATAGCGGCTATGCTTGGTAGTTTATGTCCGAATGGGTGAATTTCAGCTTTGAGAGTATTCGACACAGTACCCTSCGGGGAATCAGAGGAAGATTCCTTTGAAAAGACCAGGTGGAGAAGGACCTGGCTACACTTGSAATCTCCAATTGGCGCCAAACAGTGAAAAGGAAGAAGGACCGACGCGTCATTGTAAACTCTGCTATAACCGCATAAGCGGTTCCATATCCCAGTAAAGAAGAAGAAGAAGAGGGATTCAAATGTTACCTTCGTGAAACGTGGTGGCAAACTTAATATTTCCTGTTTTTTAAACYAATGTAGTCTCACAAATTGCTTTGACCCGCAAATACCGAGGTTGGAACTCAAAAATTCTGTCGTTTAGTTGTACTTSGCACGTTCTCATTGCTGTGGCAGCGTTCTATTTCGCTATTTGCCAAACATACCTCCACGTAACTCGCACAAATACGGCAAATTTGCGCAATACTTTGTACACCGTTACATGCAGTAGTCGTTGCTGCAACCACCGCCCTTGCCATGCTAGCTTGGCTAGAGTATTCCACTCCATTTCCAGCGCCTATATTGCTACATGCYACGGCACGCYACTTGTCGCGCACACACAGTCACACCTACGCTGTACATATGTATATGTACCTGCCGCATGCCACCGACTGTTAGCCGAAACTCGCGTTGCGTCCGCGAGCTAAATGAAACGGAATCGTTGAAATCGTTGGCTTGCTAGCGCACATTACGGCGGAAGCTCTGCTATTGCGCCAGTGTGCGGCACTTATGTGCACACATACATACATACACAATGTGTTCGTCTACGCTGCTATTATTTTGTTGGCTTTAAACCGACGCGTCTCCGCCCAGACCAGCWTGTGGTGGGACTGTGCCACTTGCACATTTCGTCGACWCCGGTGTGCTTCGGCTGCGGCGCGSCAGTCGACTGGCATTCAYGCTAGGTAGACARGAAGGAAGCGGAAGCGTCTTCGGCACGACACATGAGAGCTATACGCGGGCACTCTTAGCTGGTGGTGCTGCTGCTGTTGGCGTGGGAGGGGGGACAGAAGGGCAACAACCACATGAGCGCTTGAAGAGGAAATGCTTTTGCATATTATGCGCTGCCATCAAAAAGTCATAAAATCATAATTTGTTTCCGGCTTTTATTTCAAATTTATTTTACAAAATTGTTATGGCTGCCAATGCCACTTACGATACACAGCGACGCCACCTACTGCACGAGCCATGAGTAAATGTGTATGTAGTTAAGTTTGTGCTGCTGTTTTGTGTTTKTGTTGTTCTTTACATTTTATTTTGTTAGTGGTTTTATGAATTTATAACGGTTGAATGCCATGTCCACATTTCATGGAGGATCATTTTTCATTCTGTTCATYGATATTGMGAAGGTTCTCTGGTACTACTAGTACTTAAGGCGCAGAAGGGGTTCAAGTGGCAGRAAGATCATTTCGAGATCATCACTTCTTAGTTCTAAATGCTAATGAGTATCTTTATGCGGCAATTGCATCGTTATCATAAGAGAACACAGCGTGAATATGAAGAAAATATTGGAAAAACGCACTTTTTTGGTGGTTCGAAGTTAAGTAGAAGGGTAAGAGGTGAATTCTTCTGYCGGGAGGTCTGCATAAACTCTATTAGATCACATTAACATCTTTCAATCGGAGGTGAGGGCCACCAAGTTGATATGATTAGATATACTGCTTCGATGTGTGGCCTCCTTCAGAAGGGTCTGCATTTACTGCGATGAGCGAGCGGATATACTGCCTTTGAACCAGTTGGTTGTACGCTTAAAACTACTCAAGGAGTGCATAACCTCATTASCAACAACTTCMAGCTTTTGTCGTATTAGAACTGTATGGGTGCTCAGTCAAGGCGGAATCACAGGMAGTTGCAATGTCGATGAGCACGCTAGTGCGGGTGCGATTGGAAGCGAGTCCATTTTGCGTTGTGTTTTACAGCTGGACATCCAGTGAGCTCGACAAGCGCTGGACACCAACCAGAACTTGTGCGACTGACGCATTCTTCTGGTCTATGCCGTACCGTAAAAGGTCTGCTCAACTAATTGCTSTGAACAAAGTCAATCTAGCTGCAATTGTAGCTGTTCTGACTGAACACCGCGGTGCGGCTAAACAGTTCGACGGTTTTTGCCAAAGCTATATTTAAGAATGTGTGGTAGTGACTCATCTTGTCACTTTTTACCTCYATTRTCCGGCTTCTGGMATTGAAATATCTTGGTAGGAAGCATACCTTTGAAGGAYATAGRAAAGTGGTTAGGATTGACATGAACCATATTAATAAATTTGTGGTACGCTCCAAACGTTTCGGCAACTTATAAGTTTATGCAGTTTTAGGTAACACAAAGGAAAAGTGTATGTCAAAGTGAGATCAATTTTACCTTWTCYAACCCTTTTCGACAGAGAAGRGAAAGGTACAAAATGTGACAAACGGCTCAAATATTGGGACGAATTAGAACTCGGTTTGTTTTTTTTTATCACAAATACAACTCGTATGGTGCTGATATAGTTTATATACTCAATTTTATTAGCTGTTAAGGTAAATATACAAAAATTAGAAGAAAGGTGATCCGAGGCTTCCCACCCTGTTTAAAGAGAAAAAAAACAGAAACTTCAAATTTAATTGGGAATTTTAATTATCATTCAAAAGAACATTATTTGGCATTTATTTCTTGATGATGGTATATCCGTTGAGTCCAATTTTCGGTGTCTTATTCAAGCATTTCGGCTGACAGTTGGTGAATGACGCGGTTGATATTTTGCTGCGAGGTCTGGACCGAGGCGTCATTCTCCGCATATATTTTAAAGTTTACATATTCCCACAGGAAAAAGTCTAATGATGTGATATCATACAGTTTTGGTGGCCAATCGCTCRGAGCAAAACGTGAAATTATCTGCTCACCGAAGTGTTCTCTCAATAAATTSAGTAARTTGTAAGTTTTTCCATGATGAWATGYCAAACAATACYGAACAAAAATAACATGACAGAAYGATAYGACTCATGAATGATCTGTCATCAAAAGGCTAGTAAAAAAGAACTCCTATTTTGTTCAATCGTTGAGTTTATCACGAAGTTCCTATAGGCAAATGTTGAGTACCCTATACAATATATACAAAAACGATGAGGATCACGAGCTGACTTGATGTAGTCCTGCGCTTCTGACCATATGACTGTCTGTACATATGCGAACTAGTCTATTAGGATTTTAGATTTCGMTCTGAAATTTTGCCTACGTTTTTTTCTTCCTAAGAAACTGCGGATGAATATTGTTATTTAAGGTAACTGTACAATTTTTGAAGAAATGTTTCAGATCGGGCCATTATGCCATACAAATTGATCGATAAATATTTTGTTCTTCTTTGGAAAACGTTTTTTTTTTGTTTTTGATGAGATATCGTCATGAAATTTGGTAAACATTATTATTCGACACGTAGCGGTATTCTTAAAAGAAATGGTACCGATTCGACTACTACAGCATATATCTGCCATATAAACTAACCGATTAAACTAAAGTTCTTGTATGGAAAACTATTTTATTTGACAAAATATCGTCACAAAATTTTGCATACATTGTTGTCCGAAGTAACGCTTCAATCTCTGGAAAAATCGTTCAATTCAAATAACTATATCATATAGCTGCCATACAAACTGAYCGATAGAAATCAAATTAAATAATTTTTTATTCTCTTTATGCTGTAAAAATGCACCTTTAGAAGTTGTCTTACTTCCGAGGTTAACATTTTTTCTTCTTTTAATGAGTTTTAAAGTTGTCTCTGTCAGAATATATTTTTTTATTTTAATTTTTATTTATTTTTTCTAAGCTGCCTCTACAGTTAGTTGGTAGCAACTGTATATTATACAGCGAGTAACATTACCATTATCTTAGAAGTGAGTAAAAATTTGCAGCAAATATATGAATGAGCATATTTATATGCAATCACACACACACAACTATACTTRTAACGGCGCATACTAAAAGCTTGAAGTAATCAACGCGCACTGAGTTGAAGAAAAATAAAAGTATAATGGAAATCTAGAAATCTTTGTGTGTGTGACGCTACTCGTAAAACGGTAAATGAAGAAAAATACATACGCACGTTTATATGTTTATATGTTTATATGTTTATATGCATGTGTGTGTGTTTGAGCTTACAGCAGTGCAGAGTGCGGCAACAGCGTAGATGAGTATGGATTTTTATTATGCTTGCTGCCTCTTCAGCAATTTGTGCAACTTGTTAGTGTAGTTGAAGGCGAGCTAAGCATGTTTGTTGGTGTTTGTGTAGCGTTGCGGTTGTGCGAAGTTACACATACAAGAAGCGTGTGCGTGTGTTTGCTTGCAATTACGTACATGTCTCAAGYATTGCTACACCCACGCCACACTCTGYTGCTGYTGCTGCTACTGCCACTGTGTCGTAAACGCGTCTCTGCGTCAGTRTTTCTGCGTTAGCGTSTATGTCTTGGCGTCGTCGTAGTGGCTCGGTGGCTCCTAGACTTTTCCGTGTTTATTTTATATTTTATTTTTCTTYCTCATTTTTAATGCCACTTTCTGTTTGCAGTCGCAATTTGCAATTTACGCACTCAGACTCTCAAGCTGGCGGCAGTCTGTGCATATGCTGCTGCTATGTTGCAAGTGCAGCATTGCAATAATTATAAAAGTTGCACAAACGCCAACGCCAACGCATAAATATGTGCATATGTTGGCGTATTCGTGTGGCATATAAAGTGGCAGCTGCAATAACTACGATAACTTCGCAAAAATAACAGCAACAGCAATAATTGCAAGAGCTAACAAGTGAAGTCCAAATTACTGCAGACGAATTCCATGCAATGATAAGTGAGTTTTGGAATTTGCCCGAGTTGTGCCCCCGTTGATGTGGAATGCAGTTTGTATGTATGTATATATATGTATAACAGGGGTCTGTTTGCTGTTTTTAGCAGCATATTCAAGACTATTTTGTGCTTTCCATACAATGACTTGTGTTTGATCGTTCAGCTTGTATGRYAGCTATAYGATAYATTKKYCTMATTTGAACAATTTCTTCCAATATTGCATTACTGTCTTAKATAATATCTCATGCCAAAGTTCATGAAAATATCTTCTTAAATAAAAAAGTTTTATTTAAAAGGACTCGAGTTTGATCGTTCAGTTTGTATGGCAGGTATATGTTATAGTACTGCGATCTGAATAATTTCTTGCGAGATTATAGCGATGTCTTAGATAATGATCTGTGCCAAATTTTACGAAGATATCGTTTCATATAAAAAAGTTTCCTTACAAACACTTGAGTTTGATCGTTCAGTTTGTATGGCAGCTATATGTTATAGTAGTCCGATGTAAATAATTTTTTCTGAGATTGTAGCTATGTCCTGGGTAATAAAATGTGCTAAATTTCATAAAGATATCTTGCAAAAAAAAGAAAAAAAAAAATGTTTTCCTTACAAGGATTCGAGTTTGATCGGTCAGTTTGTATGGCAGCTATATATTATATTTGTCCGATCTTGAAAGCTTGTACAGATAACATAGACTACCATTAGGTAATAGCCTGTGCTAAATATCAAGAAGTTATCTTACCAAATGAAAAAGTTTTCTTTGCAAGCACTCGAATTTGAACGTTCAGTTTGCATGACAGCTATAAGCTATAGGAGTCAGATCTGAGCAATATCTTTGGAGGTGCTAGCGCTGCTTTTGATAATAATTTGCGCCAAATGTCGTGAAAATATCTTGTCAAATAAAAATTTTTTCCACATAAGGACTTGAGGTTTCCTCCGTTTCTTTCTCGTTGTTACAAACTTCGTGACAAATTTAATATATCCTGTTCAGGGTATAAAAATAACTTTAACACGCCAACTGAAACTGTTTTCTTTTCCTACGCATATATACATACATATAAGTATTTCAGTAGCAACATTATAGTATTTTTCACTTCGCTCATACATACCACATGTTACTTCGTCGCTTCAACTGAATTTGATGTGTCAGCGGTATTATAACTGTAATAAATGTCTGCTAAGCACTAAATGGAACTAGAAAATATACGTTGACAAAATTTTGTTACTTTCCAGACGTACAATGTTGACGCGGCAGAAAATATGCGATTGCGGGTGGCAGGACRCCTTAGTTAGGTGGTTGGGTGGTTGACTAGCAGCAAGCATCGTTTGTGAGTGGTGCGCTCGCATTCATTTGCATATTGCAATATTTTCTTTCGCTTGCAACCTGCATGCCATACTAACTAACTGTATGTTCGACTGTGTGTCCAACGCAAACCAGCAGCTTGCAGCATTTGGTATATGTTTACTTGTGTGGCAGGTATGTGTAAGTGTGCGTGTGTGCTTGTTGTAAGGATGCAAGTGTTTTCCTTCATTTGCGGCATTTATTGTCATAATCAGGCATTTCGCAAATGCAACGTTTGATTGTGGCATCCTTGCTGCAGACTTCTTAATTTTTGTTTCGTTGCTTTTCTAGCATATTCTGTCAGGCGCACGTGTATGCCCTCTGCCGCACTTGAAACAGCAACTGAGTGGCGCATGACATACGTAATTGTACTTTTGGTATTTCGTGCGTGTTTTTGTGTCATAATTATTATTACTGTTGTCTACTGCATGTTTTCAACGCCTCAGTGTGGGGGCCTCTGAACACACCGCCAGTGGCAGTGACATGTAAGAGTAAGTAATGTGTGTGTGTATGTGTATACCATTTTAATTAAGCATTTGTTGTGTTTTTGAGTGTGTGTGCAAAAGTGCAAAATATTCGCAAGTAGTTGATCAGTATGCAAGCAGCACACGCTYTTGCAAGCTTTTATTATTAATAACTTGAGCTTTGTAGGACTTTCGATGAGCCACAATTACTGTCGGAGGAAACCCAAAAATATATGTTTTGGTGTAGAGTGAAAACAAGTAGCAACCGCAATATGTAATTGAACTTACAGCGTGGATTATGAGGTCTTTTCTGTACCTGTCATAACTTTTTTGTGACATAGGTAGATATAAAATAATTGAGGTTTTGCACTGTGGCCTATGGTCTATTGACCCCTCTTCCATATCATATATACATAGACACAAAGATCCAGCACTAGAAATAATTTCAGGATCTTGCTAAGCGTGACTGAGGTGATGTGATTCCTGACGAAGCTGGATCTTAGGGGCTTGATTTTGCCCCCACAAACTACAGGGCATGTCGCAAAACCGGTAGCGTGAGCAAGGGACTATGCCTAGGTTGGACAAGTACTTCCTAAGCCTGCATTGCMSTGTATAAAGCGCGACAAGGAGACGGAATTTCTCACGAGGGAGGTTGTTCATAACTCTAAAATATGTCAGGTTGTAACTTCCCAGTAGTAGCTTGGCGTAGCGCATCCTGGAAGCCGCCGCAGAGCGGGCTAGTTCATCGGCCAGCTCATTGTCGGCTACCTCTTTATGCTTCCCTGTGCATGGTATATCTCGCTGCCTATATGAACACTAGATGCAGCGGATGGAACTGCAGCATTACTTCAAGTGCTGCGATTGGGCAAGTGCGCATCGTCCCTGAAGCGCAAACGCAGGCGAGTCTTTCCGATAATTGAAGGCCTGCCGAAGACTGCGTTGCCTTCAATGTATAAGAAAATGCTCTATAAGTGGCAATAGGCATTATGATTACTATATACAAACAACTGATGATACCTGGCTTGCAGCACCAGGATATGCTGGATAGGCGTCTGCATATCATGAGTGCCTCGTTGGCTCTGGACAGTGTTAATTTCACGTGCCTAGTTCACCGTAAGATGGTGTCTAATGTGAGGCCTGGCAAATTTCTCTCTTTTGACAACTCCAACTCTCTGCCACCAAGTGCTAGGGACCTTACGCCTGGAAGAGATTTTCGCTTTGTAAAAGGGACGACGGTTGTTTTCGGCGGAAACCATACTGTTTGCTCCAACCGTTACTACCCTTTGGACTTTGTCGGAAAAAGTGTTCTTACCTCGTGCCATTATGACAATGTCATCACCGTACCCCCTAGCACCGAATTCTTTTGTTTGTGAGCTGCTTAAGTAGCTCATCTACTACTAGGCTCCATAGTAGTGGGGATAGAACTCCACCTTGTGGTCTGCACCTTGTAATGCCAAGACGCATCTTACTTTCCACCACAGTGATTTACGCTATCCTAGTATGCAGTCTATCCATCTGCATACTGCAGCCGCCACATACCTTTTCTCTAGTGACTTGATGACGCTTGCTTGGCACGCATTAGCAAAAGTCAGGAACATCGTATATTAAGTATGCAACGAAAACGACAAAAACTCCGAAAAAATATTTTAGATCGAATCACTATATGACGATCACAATTGACTTACAACTCTGGATTAGCATGAAAGCCACATGGAAGAGTGTAAAATAATTTAAGAATAATCACCTTATTTCACCGCTGCAAAAGCGGCATATTCCCTTAAGTACATTTATACTTAATCGAATGCACTCGCCCCTGCGGGAGTCTGTTTGGCAGTGACAATTACCAACAACATAGTCGCAAATTGATATGCTGCCAGTCGTCAGGCAGCAACGCCGAGCAAGGACAGACAGCCCCAAGCAAAGAAGCAATGAACGCGAAGACATCGCAAAAGTGTAACTGCAAGTGTATTAGTGTGTGTGCGCGCTGTTATTAGCCGCTGCCTAGTGTCTAACGTGTGCTGTTTGCATTTCTACTCTTACATTGAGGCATTTTCATTTCACTCACACCTACATAAAATTTTCTTTTGTTTCTTTGTTTCGAGCTGTGCTGGCAGTCAGTTAACCATTACCTGCGCCCTTACTTTGTGTGAACTCGCTTGAGCGCCTAAAAGCATTTAACTAGACATTCCGTTTTTTTTTCACCGTCTGCCTCGTGCATGCATACGTTGTTGTATACGCATGAGCCATTCAAATTTGTAGTTCGCTGCCAATAATGTGTCTCGTTGGCTTTTACCTACACCCTCGTCGACTTCGTACCCACTTTCATGGACTTCGTGCTCAGCTTCATGAATGCGGCTGTGTATGCGGCTTTCAGTGGCAACGAGGGTTGAGTTGTGTATGTATATGTAGGCTTAAGTGTGCGAGTATGAGTGAATTAGTGTCGCTTTGATTTGATCATTTGATATAAGGCATGTTGTTTTGCATTTGCGTTAAACTAAGCGGGGGAAAATTGTTTTGTTTCTGCTGGGGATATACAAGTATTGATATTAAAAACAAGAAAAAAAACCAACTTCAGCTGGAACGAAACTATAATACCATTCACAAAATCAGTTTTTTTAGCATATAACCACATGGTGAGGACACCACCTTGCGGAACCTCCATTCTAATTCTACTCAAATTAGAGTTTTTACCTCGAAACAGTACGGATAATTGTCGACCGCATAGCTAGTCCATAGTCCACCTCTTCAGCTCTGAAGGGATCCTAGATTTTCAACAATTGATTTTCTTCAATGATCGTTGTGTGGTTGACTGTGTCAATTGCTTTCGACAAGTCCAACGTTACAAGGTTCGTCCCCTCGCAGGATGGTTTTTGTGTGAGACCATGAACTATCTGGGCGCCAAGTGTCTTCATTACTGGGGGAGGAGAGTTCTCGAACGATAGGAGTCTTTTGACATTTTGCTCAACCTTCGGGTAACATATCGTTTGGTTTTGTCTAACGAGGGGTTCAGTCGAAATTTCTGGCTAGTCATTGAAGTGGATTTCAACTCGGTCATTGTGCAAACGTTCATGTGCTCTATCCATTTTGTCCGCTTGTATTGATGTACCATTTGCCAAGTCTCCAAATTGAGAGCCCTTATTCGGGGATCACAGGGGTCAGTATGGCGTAAGTTGTCGGGCTCATTAGCTAAAGCAACTGCTTCGGCTGAGAAATTGGGGCGGAGTTCCACGATTTTTACAACCAGAATGAAGCGAACCTTAGCGCTTTGTGGAATTAACGAATGGGTAATGCGGTGAAGGTGCTCTCGGTAAATTCTGTAAACCCGACCCAGTTAGCTTTATTAAAGTTAATGAAGATATGGTTGCCCACAGAAATGAAATCTCTAGGTTTATCGCTCGAGATAATAATGGGGAGATGGTCTGACACGAGAGTTAACATAGTTCACCAGGGTATGCTATTTATCTGACCACCACTAGCGATGGTCATGTCGGGCGTGCTATTAGAGATACCTATAAATTGTGGTGAGGGCTTCGTCATTCATTGTTCAAAAAGTCGATCGTTCAGTTTTTATAGCAGCTATATGCTAGATATGATTGATCTGAAAAATATGTTCGGATATTATACCGTTGTGTACACATTAATCCATGCCGACTGACGTGAAGATATTTCGTCAAATAAAAAAAATTTTAAATGCAAGGACTTGAATTTGATCGGTCAGTTGTATGCCTGTTTTATGCTATAGTTGTCCGATTTGAATGATATATGCATGGATTGTAGCGATGTCTTGGATAATAATCTATTCCAAATTTTCTGAGGGTACCTCGACAAATGAAAAAGTTTTCCATACAAGGGCTTGAGTTTGAGCCGAGTTGAGTTAAATATAATTAAGTTGAGTTGAGTTGAGTTGAGTTGAGTTGAG
>NW_017535185.1:1835674-1896468 GCF_001853355.1 Bactrocera latifrons
AGTTGAGTTGAGTTGAGTTGAGTTGAGTTGAAATAAAAAAGTGTTTCATATAAGAATATATGTATATTAGATCTTGAGCAGAATACGGTCCCCTCCTTGTAGAGCGGAAGTATGACATTTCCTAGCAGGCATTTCTCTCGAAAATATAATGTGTTTTTACATTTCCATTTGTATGTTTCCGCGTCTGTACCATTAATTTTCACAATGAAAGTCATTAATTCGGCGTCCTTTTCAAAGTTTAGCTTGTTTATTTCTTGCTAGCGCACTATTTCAATTTCCTGTATTTGTAGTACGGACTGTTTTGGTTTTTTTCTTATTTTTGCGTGTTTTTTTCTTCTTATTTTTGCTTTTTCTTCTTGTTTTTTAGTTTCCATTTGTTGTTTTTGCAAACTTCTCACAATTGTTGTGCAGCTAGCATTTAATTTTGTTGGCCAGACTTTTCTTCCACTTCAAAACGCATTCATTCGTTGCTTTTCTTCTCAGGGTTTCCACCCTGTTGCACTTTTTAAGTTTGTAAACATGGCTGGACAAGAACTCTACTCTTTTGTTTCCTAATACTTGCGAACTGAAGTGCACAACCGCACAGCCGCACAACCGCTACTTTGCGTTTACAAGCGTTTTGCTCTTCCAATACACACGCACTTACATAGTTTTTCTCACACACACAGACACAAACATACATACGTATAGTTAAAGATATTTAAAACGCTTTTTATGTGATTTGAGACTAAATTTTTATTGAGAGTATTAGAAAGTTTAAAGAGAAAGTTTTACTGCAGTTAAATAGATAAGTTGGATAGTAGTATTAAAGCGAGAATAAAGTACAGATCTATGATATACAAGTATACATTAGCATCTAACATATTTATATACATTTGAGATATTAGCTCAACCAAAAAGGCTAAATTTTATATATTGCTCATAGGAAAAATATAACAACTAGAAGCGGAAAATCACTATATTAGGGATATGGAGTTTTGACGAAGGTCTACACGAACTTCTGACATATTTTGCACCAAATCACGTGCTTTTTAGAGAAACGATATATACAGTTGGAAGCAAAATTGTTAGACGAAAATTACTCTAACGGTTACTGTATCGGTTACTTTATCGGTTACTTTGAGGACTGATCATTTTAACTTTTGGCATTACTCAGTTATACTTCAGTATACTATATGTTTTCACGTAATTTTGTGAAAATAACTTACACATTGATCGACATATTCGGCATAAACCACAACATATTCGTCAAGAGCTTACTTAGAGTAAGGAAAATCATTATATACAAATGTGTTATAAATTTTTTTTAATAAAACAAAAAAGAGTTTGGTTTACTACTGTAAAAGGGTTCGATGCCATTATGTATGAAAATCGATATCATTAACATGGCCATCACAGGCATGCTTGTAGGAGTCCAGACGCTGCTTCCAATTTTCGACGGTTTTGAAGCATAAATCAGCCGATACTGCTGCATATTTACGGTCGATATTCGATCGATAGTCGCTGGCTTGTTGGCATAGACCATAGATTTGATGTAACTCCACAGATAATAGTCTAACGGCGTGAAATCACACGATCGAGGCGGCTAATTGACTGAGCTATTTCGTCACCAAACTGGGTTTTCAATAAATCGATTGTGACATTCGCTATGTGCTTTATGGCGCCACATTGTTGGAACCACATATTGTCTAAGTACATAAGTCCCGTATTCGACCAAAAATATTAGGCTATCATGGAGCGGTAGCGATTCCCATTCACAGTAACGTGCCGGTCTTGATCAGCACCGAAGAAGTACGGCCCACTGACGCCGCCGGTCTATAAATCGCACCAAATCGTAATTTTTTCGGCATGCCATGGTGACTCATGGAGTACGTGTATTGACGAAGCCAATAAGCCAAAAGTGAGCCTCACCGCTGAAAGTGATGTTTCGTTGAAAATCCGGATCATTTTCAGGTTGTTGTTCAGCCCAATTCATGAACATACCAAGATTTTGGGGTCAAGCGGCTTCAGTTATTGCGTCAATTTGATCTTGTAAGGTAATTTCGACTCATTGTTGGGATCGTATACCTTTTCATGATGAAATGACAAACCTTTCTAAAGAGAAGTGTCAAAAGAGCGGGAAATATATGGCGTCGTTTTCTGTCATATCAGTCTACGTCCCTATTGAAAAACCAGTTATATTAGGTATTCAAACGATTTGACTCATTTTAAGCAGAAGAATACACTGTTGTGAATAAAAGACACTCTCTGGGCTTAATTAAGAACACCTACTTTCTATCTATAAATATAGTATGAAGTCAATTAGTCTTTACATAGAGTATTTGGTGGCTAGCGGAGCTTTCCTTATATTTGAAATATTGTTCAATAAAGAAGTCTCGTTGTTCAGTCGTGTAATACTCCATTTTTTTAGAATTGTTAACACTTTACTACATAAATGGCAGCAAATTCCAATCCGACATTTATTTCTGGACACCCTTTATATAAATTATCCACACTGTAAACGCTTGTGAAGATGTCAATTATCCTTTGCATACCGAAGTGGCAGGCTTAATATGTCACACATATCTTTCTGCTTCATATTTGCACGATTTAAAATCCTCAACTCATCAAAAGTATAAATTAAAGTGGAAATACGTGCACAAATAAGTTAGCGGTAAGAAAATTAAGGTAATCACATTATTACATTACAAATCTGTGTGTGATTTTTCCATAAGGCGTTAACAAGCGCGCCCAACTCCGGCTTTACGGCATTGTCATCAGCAAACAATAAAAAGTATGTATATATTTGACGTTGCTGCCAACAAAAAGCAATAAAAAGTTTTATTATGCTCTTTATTTTTGTCCGCGGCAACAACACCTTTCAGCCCTTAACAACCATGGAGTGTGTTCTTTGATTCCTACTTGTAAAAGTTCGCTATATCAAGCTGCCATTTGTAACTCGCTGCCTTCTGGTATTGAGCTTCTTGCATGCTTCGGCATTACAAGTGTCTGCGCCAAGAACCGACGCGACTGTGAAAAGTTTGCAAAGTCAAAGAGCGCCACAGAAATCATAAGATTTTTGAATGACTGACAGCCAAACCGAAATAGCAATAAAAAAGTAAAACTAAATTATGAGCGGTGAGCATGAGAAAGTAAGAGGCTGCGCGGACTTTGCTGGCAGAGAGCAAGTGTATTACTTTTTTTTTTTTGTAACGTAGAGGGTGCAGGCAGCACAACTTTTCATTGCTACTATTTATTAATGATAAATACTATTTCAAAAAAGCTACTCTAAATGGTTTTGACAACAACAACATGGGCTTATTCGCTCTCCACTCGGATTTTATTATGCCACTGGGTCGTAAAGATATGTTTTATTTGCTTGCTACATACTTATTTGACGGTTATAAAGCACATTTGTCACCTACCTCCAATTGTCATATACATGCTTATATACCATATATATACATATATATATATGCATACTCAAGTATATGCTTACATGCTAGTGGGAAGTGTCTTAACAAATGAATAAACGCTTAATTACGCCTGCAGGCACACAAAAGTCGCCTCACCTTCAACACAACCACATACCCCACGCACACATACCCTGTAACGCGCATACGTTGTACCGTTGCACCCACATAATTGTAATGGTTAATACGTGCCAACGCCTTTTTTGCTTTGTCTACTTTTGGGATACCCACACTGCTGCACGCCGCTTATCTTGAATACCTTTTTCATTTATCCGTTTTCTATCGGCCCACCTTATTTGCGGATTTGTCATTTGTGTGTGTAGCGCTGTCATCCTTGCCATTCTTGCTGTCCTTAGGCTTACCGTTTTTACGTAGGTGTCCATTATGTAAGAAAAATGACCCTTGAAAATGATTAAAGCTTTCTGAACTGACGCCTTACGTTCAACAAACAGCAATAGACACTGCGTTGCAGAAGCGGAGAAGCAACGTACTTATAATAACAATAGCAGTGAATATATTTTTTATTTCCCGTGTGAAATATTCTCATTTGTGCATGTTTTTCTTATACCCTGTACACGGTATGTCAAGTTTGTCATGAAGCATTTAAAATTTGAATATCCAGACGGAGACGTCATAACGAGCTGAGTGGATTTAGTCGACATGAATGAGAGTGTGGAGATTGGAGTTGTTCGTAACTCTCCGCAGGGTTGCATCTTTAATCCATATATTTGGAACATTTATATATGTAATGGACTCTCGGCTTGGGTAGCTCGAGCATTCTTTCTCTGGTCGAAGGTCGTTCGCGATCTGAACTAGTGCGCGCGGGAGGCCATCTCTTATAGTTTGTAAAAACTTGGGTTTATATCGATTGTCGGTTCGTCCACCAATTGTCCGTGTAAATGGGATCAGCATCATGTTTAATTAATTGATAATTAAGTTTAGCTACTTGTGTGAATGGTGAGTGTGTATAATGTGCGTATGGAGTCCAAGTCACCAGTTCAAGGGAGTATGGAAGCTCAACTGGTAGTAGTTTCGGTTTCCAGGTCCGAACGGAGACATACTTAATTCTGGTAAAAAGGAGCGCTTGGAGTTCGCTCCAACCTGCTATACAAATGAATGATCAAAATTAAGTTCTTATATGTAACCTTTCGTATTTGTGCAGGGTATTATAGTTTCAGTGCAAACGAAGTTAACGGTTTTCTTATTTTTGTTTGTATTTGGTTAAGCGTGACTTTTGCTATTTCCTTGGCAGTCGCTTTATGAACGTGTTCCTTTAACATTGCTTTGCACCATTCGTGGCAATCTATAGTTGATAAATGGTATGCGTCCGCTTCCTTTACGACATTCTTAGCGGGTTGGTCAATACGTGTAGGTAACCGGAGCATTTCATTGTTGCCACTAATGATGTTGGCGCGCTAATGTATAGTCATTTATTGGCTGCTTATCGAACAAATCGGTTAGCAAATGTATTTTAGTTTTTAACGAAAGTGCTCGGCTGCTGTCGGTATGAAAAAACACCATCAATAAATTGCTAAAAGTATCAAACTAGTAATTGATTGTGTCGCCGGAGTATGTATTCAACAAAGTTAGGAAATACTGACAATTGAATTAGTTGCGGTTGCACCACTGGTGGGCTAAAAAGACCGGAAATTTAACTGAAAACTCTTTTGGCTGTCCCCGAGCGCTTGGTGGATCAACTCATTTGCTTAAGATGTGTTGATAATTAGTCAAGAGGTTAGAGAAAATCCTCTTATCCGTATCTTCCTCTCGGGTGCTCAGCGAATAGTGTAGGAGCTAAGGGAGAGGCATATATTCTTACGCTATCCGGGGAATGCCAAAATTACTAGATCGGCGGTAAAGACTCTAACCGAACGAAGATCTTGGTCAAACCGACGATAAATACTAGGCCTAGGACAAAATACTGTAAGTAGGAGTTGAAAGCGAAAACTATCTATAAAGTCTCGTCCAGAAACCACGAAAGACTTAGCTGCAAGTTTGACTTCAGCTACATAAAAAAATGAGAGAACACCGACCGTGCTATAGCTCTGGTAGATCCGCGAGTGTGAGGAGCATGCGAAGCACAATTTGCTTGCATGAGAGTAAAATGTAGTGTTAGACTGGGAAGCATGTTGCGCCATTACATAAAGTGTTAGCGATTGCAACCTTGCGTCTCCCTTTGGACGAGCGCGTGTTTGTGCATGTGAGCTGCAGATTACGCGCTCTGCCTTAGTGTTGGTAATCGCTTATGGGCAAAATTATGAAATTGAATTTTCGCAATGTCGTAAACACGCGTTTAGACGTGACTTTCTGCCTTGTGCTCGAAGAATGCTTCGGCGCTGTTCATAAGCAATGAAGCGAGAGCAAACTGAGACTGCAAGGAGGCTTCTGCGGCAGAACAACGGTAATTGCACAAAAACACCAATAATAATAAAATTGTGCGTGTGAGTATGTGTGTTGAACGTCCTTTTATGAATATGTGGATTTTATCGAAGCGTCACTGACAGTTTCGTGTACAAGTACACTTTGATTCAACATCAACTGTTATCTAACTGTACTATATATGAGGCTCTTAGGCTCGGGCTGCTGTAGCTTGTGTTTGGACTTACGGGATCGCCCTTAAGCACCACTTCGCAGGGCCAAGCTGGATAGAAATACCCTTTTCTCACATTCCCTGCATTGACATTCGTCCGGTCTTACGGTTTTTCACTGTCGTTCCTTTATTCTGAGTTATTGAAGCGCTTTTACTCCTCCCTATTTCATTTTAGCTCATACCCATCCCACAGTACGATTTTCGTTAGTTATTCGTTCTATGGTAGTTCTCTACACTACATTCCTCGCCACTGCTGCAGAAGGAACGACGTGGCCGAATCTGTGAAGATTGTACCTTATCTATATCTCTGTGTTGTCTCGCAGTTCAGACTGTTCGTTCTTAAGCATCCTTTTCTATCGCGTTTCATTGCTATTCGTCGAGATCCCTCTGTCTCTCCTTATTACTCTCGTCGGTCGTTAAACATCTCATGATGGCTGTTGTTCTTCGATAACTCTGCTTAACTCCGAGGCCCGCCATGTGTGACGGGCTAACCGTAGTTGGAAGAGCTGTCCTACTTTGGTTAGAGCTATCAATGTTGGCCATGATTCCCCGAATGTCCGCTGTAGCCACCTTACCACAGACATTGCCAATATCCGCTTTGAAATTAAGCCTTGTATTGATCACCCCATTACACAGCGCATTTCAAAGTCATGGACCTAGTACAGAGTCCTGCATTACTCAACCTGCCATTCAATGGGTGCTCTCTAGGATCCTGACCGTAGTCCCCGTAATTTTTCTGAGAGTATCTATGTTTAAGCGATGTTTTCTTAAAGCCAAGTTGTTTTTCCGCCAGAAGACTCTTCTCCTAGGTATTCCTTTAGGGTCTTTAAAATATTTTGGCTTTCATGTCGAAAATGCAATGTGTTCGATACGCTCTCGACTCTTCCGCTGGTTTAGTCGCCTTTTGAAGAAGGACCACGCACTTTATGGTACTGAAATCTTCTGAAGCCAATTTGGTTTTCAATCGGAATACTCTTCTTCTAGGTGATATTCTAGGCGTCTACCAATCAAGCTCTACAATATTTTGCCTGTCATGTTGATAATGCAAAGTGGTCGTTACGCAACCGGCTCTTTCACCGTTTTAGTCGCCTTTTGAAGAATCACCAGGCGCTGTTTCGTCCATAAAGGTCGGTGAAAACCCTCTTGTTATGTTTGATAGCGATTTGAAGTGCGTTGTTCGGGATGCCATAAAGTCGTGGTACCTTTGGGAATTAGGGATCAGACTAGTTGTTACCTGTCTCCTATCTTTCTTTATAGTAGAGGGAAGCATCTAAAGCCGGATTGCGAAACTTTAATCCGGCCATTACTACGAACTCAAGGCTCTCCCACGAAACAAGCAGAAAATTGTTTAGGTAGCCTCTGAAGCTCCCATGCCCGCTTAATATTTGGGTCAGGTGAAAATCCAGGTCCCAGTGTTGTCTAGTCCACCGTGCTTTGGTTGAGGTTTGCCGCCGTTGCTGCCATATAATTATGCTCTTCTTACTTTCCTCTCTGTCTAAGCGCCTATGGGCATTTCGTTGTTCGCCCGTTGCACGTAAGTGCAACAAACTGATTTTTATTGGCGCGACTCAATGTTGTGCCACGCGCAGTTTACATGGTTTCATGTCGCATGCCTTTAGGTTAGGTGTTGTCTCTTGTATTGTTGCCGCTTCATGCCGCGTTCCACTTAACGCAACTTCGTTTACGGTTTCCCTGGAATTTCTGAGTGGCTTCGCAACACTTTTGAGTTGTTGCCTCCAAGCACTGTCGCTTGCGCATTCAAGCCGCGTTCAACGGATTATTTGCCAAGCTCTTTACATCACTTTTCGCCGTTCGCTTGTTATTGCCGCGGAAATTCGATGCGCGGACGCCTGCGCTTGCCACTTCAGTTTCAAGCAATAAAAGCGCACAAATTGGCAGCTTGTTGACGGCGTGCCAGCAATCAACAATATTTACAATGGGCATGAACTCAACTGCCACAACGCTGACAGTTGCTGCAATAATGTGGAGCAAGTTTTATTGCGCTCGCGTGGCAATAAATCAAAGCCGCTGCCGATCAATGCGCAAATGAAGTTAAGTAAATGTTTGCTGTGTGTATAAATTGTCTTAACTTAAGAGATTCAGTCTCATATGGCAGTCCGACTAACGATATGGCTGTGTGGCAGCAGCAATGTCGTTAACATGCAACGTGTCGCAGTGTAGCTGACATTTCATCAAAATTTGTTAAAGCACACAAAAAAGCCTTAAATTATAAATTATTTAAATTTATGTATGTGTGCAGTTAAATACCCATACATACATGCACATTCGCATGCGAATTTCCCAAGACGCTCACGATACGAACAATTTGCACTGAGCGCCAAGGGGAAATTTAAAGTGAAATGGAGTATGACTTGATTTGTGGATAAACATACACAAGTGTGTGGGCTGCGTTGCCTATGTGTATGTATGTACTTCGCTGCTTATGTGCATGCGTGTTTGTGTGTGGCGAAAGTTATGTTTTGTGGTCATATTTTGAATTGTTTGCATTCCATTTTATTTTCTTGAAATTTGAGGAAAGCAAAATTAATTTGACACAATTAGAGTTGTGGGAATTCACATGTCAGCCGGCAACTTGTGTTGACTTATTTCGAAATGCGCCAATGTACATACATACATAGCATGTATCTACACACACACATCTGCAGGTAGTACGTGGGCACGTGCGGAGCGGCAAATAAATTGTGTGTGAATAATGAAATTGAATTTGGCAACAAAAATTTGTTTTGCTTAGCTTTGCTTCGGTGTGCTCTTATGCCTTAACATATTGGATGAAACCATTCTGAAGGCAGCTTGCTCTAAGTGTGTTCAAGTTTTCAATAAAGTAGAAAATAGTCCGTGCCAAATTCCGTGTCATTTCCGTCAAATAAAAAGGTTTTCCATACAAGATCTGGATTTTGACTGTGCCGATATCGAGTGTTCTTATGAGTTAGTAGCCTGACGTTATGTTGGTTTCAAAATAGACGAAATTATCTACGACTTCAAAGTTATGTCAAAAGTGACGTGGTAGTTAGGTTGCAAGGGCGAAGACTGTTTATTTGATGACAGGAGATATTTAGTCTTGCCCTCATTCGCTAACAGAACTATTTTCTTCGCTTCTTTATTCAATCTAGAGAAGGAAGAACTGACGGCGCGGTTGGTATGAAGATTGTACCTTTTCTATTGTGCTCTGGCGCTGGAATTATTTTCTCCAGGAGTACATTGAGGAAGTCACACGATGGGCCGTCGGCTTGTCTGAAATAACGTTTGATATCGAACGGCGTGGAGCTTTTGTTGTTACTCAACTTCATTTTACACAGCTGTATTAATTTTGCGGTATACCAAATTCGGACATCGCGGCATAAAGGCAGCTCCTTTTCGTGCTGACGAAAGCTGCTTTGAAATTGACGAAGAGGTGTTGTGTGTCGATTCTCCTTTCACGGGTCTTTTTCAAAATTTGACGCATGGTGAATATCTGGTCGGTTGCTGATTTTCCCGGCTTAAAACCACACTGAAAGATTCAATAAGTTTTTTGACGGTGGGGATTAATCATTCACACAATAGCTCGATAGAACATTATATGCGATGTTGAGGAGGTTCATTCCACGGTAGTTGGCGCAGATTGTGATAACTGCTCTTTTGTGGATTGAATGGTCGGGCAGTGGAAAGTCCGTTCCATCGTCATCGATTGGGAAATGGTTGGAGAAGTGTTCACTCCATAATATCAGTATGCTCTTGGCATCAGTCACTAAATCACCTCTGGGCTTCTAAAATATTATGATCCGCTTTTGAAAGATTTTGTTAGACGCCGCATCTTTTCGTAAACATTACTTCTGTCAGCCAGTTTATCAAGCTCTTCGTACTCATGCATTTCCAACACTGACTTGTCTGTCTGCAAATGCGTCTCGTTTCGCTCTTCAGCTCTCGGTATATATTCCATCGCGCACGTGTTGTGGTCGATTGCAACGTTGCGAGGTAGGCGGTCTGTTTGCTCTCCGCTGCGACACGGCACGCCTTATCGTACCAGCTTGCCTTTTCCGAAAAATAATGATTTCGATTGCAGTTACACGTAAGGAGCTTGAAATGCCGTTCCTCAGTTCCATTAATACAAATTGCTGATGAGTGCTCTCAGAGAGCAAGAGTCGAGTGAATCTAATCAGCCTTGAAAAAAGTCTAGAATTAAAAGCAAGGCGGAAAGTACTATTAATTCCGACTGGAAATATAATGATAGTTATTATTATATAACGCTCTGTTTCATTTCAATACTCTTACTACATGGAGTGGAGCATTTTTTCGGACCAGAAAGCGGCAATATTAGTGTAGCTTGCAAACTGTACGCTCAAAATTAGTCAAGGAGTGTTGAATCTCACTAGACATAGCATCACGCTGCACATGATCACACTTTTTTGGATGACTGGTCTTAGTGGAATCGCTGGAAACTGCAAGGCCGATTAGCTTGCAAGTTGGGGCATTCTAATCATGCTCGACTTGAGAAGAAGTTGAATCTCCGTTGACAACTTGCGTTGTAATTCTGAACTTGTAGACTTAGCAGGCATTAAGTAACGACCAGTCTCTGCACGAATGGGTCATCTTTCTGGTACAACGCAGGAGATCTTATAAACTATTTGCCATTAACAAAGTGCATCTTGCTCCAATCGTTTTTACGTTACTTTGTCCAATAGACATTCCTCTTGAAAGACCAAAAGTCCAGTCGGATGCAAATTTTCAAAATTTCAAAATCAATTTGTATTCAACTCAAAGCGCTTCGTAGATTCAGGCGGGTTTTTGTGATAAAATTTAGGTGAGTTCTATGTGCCAAAACGGACCGGCATTATTAGCTCTCAAGTCTCTGTTACGATAGACCATTTAAGCTAAGCTTAGCAAGTCTAACTGATTTTACACAGCACAGTTGTTCTCAGATCCATTAAACGGTTTCGAGTAGCTGTAACCAAAGTGTATCGTATGTATTATGGCACTGACATTGCCGGGTTCATCAAATAAATACCTCCACTCATATCCATAAGCATTCACTCGTCCAGTTGGCGACTTTTGTTGCCTTACGGTTGCTCACACACACACACACACTACAATACCCAAAAACATACAAAATTTAATTTCATTTTATTGTATTTTTTTTCACTCCTAGTTTGGCTTTATTGCATTTTTATTCCCACCCACCAACACTGGGGTGTGCAACCACAGTTCGTTGTTTGTCTACCAAAAAGTTCGAGATTTTTTTGTTGTTTGCGTGGGTTCGAGAGTCGTTGCGGTGTTCTGGTTGCACAGTTGAATTGTTGGTGCTATCGTGTACCGCCAACAGGTTTTGCCAACTGCAACCGAAATCGAAATCCGTCTTTTGGTATTTGACAGGTGCGGATTTAATCACTTGTTAGTTCAGTTGTGTGCCGTTTTCATGTGGTGCGGTTAGCATTTTTAAGTAAAAAGTTCGTTGGCATTCATTATTAAATCAGAGCTTTTCCGTGAGTATTAGCTACCCACTTCATTTTCGATATTCTTTCTGTCCTCTAATGTTTTAACAAAAATTTCACTTATCGATGCTTTCATTTCGATTTCAGCAACCGACTGTGAACGTGTCAAAATCATACGCTTCAAAGCGATATCAAGCATTACATATCATGCAATAACGGTTTATTGTGTCAGAGGCGCGGTATTACTATTCACTTTGACTCAGCCAACAATACAATACTGGCAGCAGCGACAACGACAAGCGCAATATCAAAGGTTCTACAACGTTATTGCGCATTTTCAAAGCGCCCAACAACCAAGTAAGTGGCCGTGATAGCCACGCTTTGACGGCTGAGCTGTTGCGGCACACCACACACCACGCCACGCCATGGTGGAGTCTTCAGCCATTGGCCGGCCACTAACTGGATGTGTAAATCCACAGCAGCCGGCAACAGCTGCCATCACCGCCACCGCACAGCATTCGCCCTCCGGCATGCGTTGCGGCACGTTGGAGACGCGCGTGCGAGGCGCCTGGTATCGGGTGCTGGTGACGCTGGAAACCGACTTTCTGGCAATTAGTTTGGACGAGTCCTGCGATGCGGCGGCCATCAGTGTGGACCAATCGACCACACTGAATGGCACTTTGGGGTAAGTAGCTGGTAGTGCTGGTATAACTATATAGTATATATATATGGCTATATATGGGTATAAACTGCGCAAGTTATAAGCAGTACTCGCTCGCCATTTCGCAATTAAGTGCCTTTTTTAATTGTGCATTTCGTTGTGTTATTTTATTATCGTTGCACTGTGCAGCAGCAATCACAGCGGTCATAATGGGTCCATACCCTCATCAGCCTCCATGCAGGGTATGGGCGGCACGGGCACGAGCACGGGCAACGGCGCTGATACCGATTGTACGGACAATGGTGGTGGCAGCGCTAACGGCGGCGACCATCTGCTGAATAATAATACGTTGGACAATGGACTGGATATGTGCGATGTACCTGATCATGTGGCAAATCAAAAGAGACATGTAAGTAAGCTGCACATGCATGCGCGTGTTGTTTTTACTTTTGGATGATTTTTTATTCGTGGCAGGTGCGCATCATTAAATCGGACAACAACGGTCTCGGCATTTCCATTAAGGGCGGACGCGAAAATCGCATGCCCATATTGATATCGAAAATTTTCCGCGGCATGGCGGCGGATCAAGCCAAGGGGCTGTATGTGGGCGATGCCATACTGTCGGTGAACGGCGAGGAGCTGCGCGAAGCAACACATGATGAGGCAGTGCGCGCACTAAAACGAGCCGGTCGCGTTGTGGATTTAGAAGGTGAGTGCCAATTTATGACAACTACAAGTATTAAAACTATTATGAATAAGTCGTATTTAAACGCCATATGTATATATATAAGCAGTAGATATGTAAGGCAGTTCAAGATTTGGTAACGATAGCAAAAATACGGGTATTTCGTTGGTGCGAGTTTAGAGGTTGGTTAGAGTTGTGACCCATTTCAACGACCTTTTCCTTTTTTCCTTTTTATTGGCGCAGATACCGCTTATGCGGTTAAAGCCGAGTTTATAACGGCGCAAGTCGTTCGTCCTTTTAGATGTTTGGCCTCAATTGGAGATTCCAAGTGTAGTCAGGTATATTTCCACCTGGTCTTTCCAACGTAGTGAATTTCTTTCCCTTCCTCTGCTTTCGACCTGCGAATATTGCATCAAATATGCTCATAGCTGTAGTATTTCCATCCATTCGGACGACATGTCCTTGCCTTTGTAGCCTATGCCTCTTGATTCGCTCAACTATATCAATGTTGCCATATATCTCGTACAGCTTATCCTTCCATCGACTGCGGTATTCGCCGGTGCCAATGCGCAAAGGACTATAAATCTTCTGCAGAACCTTTCTCTGGGAAACTCGTAACACCGACTCATCAGATGTTGTCTCCTTCCATACTGCTGCACTATGTAACTGGACAGGGATGACCATTTGGTCTTTGTTCGACGAGAGTGAACTTTACTTCTCAATTGCCTACTTAATCCGGAGTCTTCTTCGTAAGATATTTGGAGCCGTCCGCGTTAGTACTGAATTTGGAAACAGATGCATCTACGAACCGCATGAGCTCTACGGCGTTATGTGTATAGTAAAGTTGATCATTATCCAACGAATGCGCTGGTTAGGCCTTGTCGTTCGTATGGAAGATGTAGCTTCAGCGTAAAGCTGCTCCGACTCGTTTCTCATTGGTGGACAACGGACGAAGAACGGGCCTGCATGCGTCCAATAGAAGGACCAGGTAGATAGCGAACTGTAAGCGCTTGGGATGCATAGCTGGCGTGACTTCGGAAGAAGTAAATGAAGAAGAAGAAGTACAAGAAAAAGAAGAAGAAATCGTTGTGGACTATCACTTCGTCTGACTCCTCGCATCATTACTTTCAAAATGCGCTCGGTATGTGTTTGTAACGTTCCCATATGCGACTCCCTCTACACTTTGCCGGTCGCCGAAGCCATATGTAGTTCGACCTTCCGTAGCGTGGCTCGTAATTTCAGCACGCATTTTCAATCGCTGAGTTTATGCATTCGGCACAGGTTTATTGCGCCATATCAAGTTGTGGCAGTTGGCTGATTGGTGTTTGCCCATCACCCCTCTGCACGTCATTTGTTGTCGCATGAACAAGCGTCAGAAAATTGCGTGCTTTAGGTACTTCACGGTGCATGTGAGCCATCAGCGCCATCAACGTCGTCACACAGCACTCAGCGACGTCCATATGGCTGCGTCGCCTTAGCGTACGCGTTCCACATCCATTCGCCGGCATTTTATGGCAATCGGCGCGCTTGAAACCAATTCATTCACGCTGCGTTGTCAACGGTGTTCGAGTGTTGACATTTACTGCCGTTACGCCATGTTACACTGCCAACCAGGCCGCACATGGCCTCTCAACGCCGCAGGTTCAATGTTGCGCCATAACCTGCGACCCAACGTCGTTGTCGCCTGCGTGGCGCAACATTTCCAATAAATTGAACCAACCGCCCCGTAGGAGGGGTGTGTGTGTGTGAGTGCGCCTATACTCATGCAGACGCTTTGGGGCCATGCTGTCTGCCAAGCTGTGCACTGCACGAACAACCAGTGTTGCCACACACGCGCACCAATATTTAGACGAATTGCTAGTTTAATTAAATTTTTGCTCTTTTGCGTAGCCTGCATGCGCTCGCCTGTGAGAGCGATTGGCGTTAAGGGCGTTGTTGGTAGCAGCAACAGTTGCGGCAGACACTTGAGTCACAAAAGTTGCATATGTGGCAACAACACGGTCTATGCGCTGGCAAATAGTCGCGAAGTTGCGCTTTAGCTGCTGACGGCTGGTGGCAATCAAATGCTAAGTCAGCATCTGCCTACAGCTTCCACGCACACATACGCATGTTTATCACTGATGCGGTGTTGCGACAGATACACTGCTGTCACTGCTTTTGCGCTTATTGCCCCAACTCCAGAAATTCAATGTGTCGCTCTTGTTGCTGCAACTCAGCAATACCGTTTGTTCCTGCCACTCGAACGAGCGTCGCTCGTAGCCTTTCGTCGCCGTTTGTTCGCCAGCAGTTCGTGCGCAATTATGGCGATATTTGATGGCAGCAACTTTTCAATGACAGGCAAAGTATGCCACCACCACTAACTGCCACATGCGGCGCACTTTGTTGAAACTCATTTGCGTTCCACACAAGCATACTCAGCAGCCGCCGGTTGGGTGTCACTCATGTACATATATACATGTGTGTGTGCTTGGTTGAAGCGGAAGCTGGCTTTGGTATGTGTGTGTTGCGTGTGTGTATGACAGGATGTGGCTTAGCGCGGTGGCTTAGTAACCGTTAGTGGCGACGTGTGTGTGTCTATATGTGTCTGCGGTTGCTTTGTTCGTTTCCTCTCGTTCATTAAGCATTAAAGCAGCGCTGGGGGAACATAGTTCAACAACTTCAATAAATTTCTGCTTTCGGAATATTGCTAAAGTTGTAGCCGAACACGTGAGTGGAAAAGATTTGCAGGGAAACTCGTTGTGTATAACTTGCTTAATTGAAAACCAGTTTACTGACAGTACGAATATGTTGTGGGTAGACAATGAGGAATTGAAAATAACTTGCTAAACTGCGGTCTGATTCGATTTGTATCTACTATATACCACAGTTCTTTTTGGTTGGATTGAGTTGTTTGCGTGAGATCATCCGTAAAAGACGGCCGGAATTGTGAAAGAACAGTTCATGGATTTTACACCTTGATAATGCACCATTGAGCCAGGGTTATCTAGGTCGATCTAGTTCCGTATTCACCAGATTTGCCTTTGGCGTGCACGAATTCAACGAACCAAATTTCTCTACTACTTTTTCCACTAAATCAAATCGTATATCAACAATACCTCATTGAATATTGACTTTTAAAGCTTGAAGTGAGTCTGGTTTATGGCTAAAGACCAGTGACTTCAAATAACTACACAAGAAGTATTCAAATGGTGTTAAGTCACAGCTTGTAATAATCGAATCTCCAAACTTTTCTCGAAATAATTTGATTGGTAGCCCTATCTTGTTGAAACCTGATATGGTCAATATCAACTTCTTCCAATTTCGGCCATAAAAAGTTGGTTATGAACGATCTAGACCGCTTTTCATTCACAGTAACGGTGCTACCAGCTTCATTTCGAAAAAAGTACGGACCGATTATTCCATTTGACAAAGACAACACCACCTTGACAATTTAGGTGTATCTAATGGTTGTTCATGAATAGCTTGTGGAAACTTTTCGCATCAAAATAGACAGGTTTGTTTATCTACTGCACCAATTAGATGAAAGTGAGCTTCATCGGAGAAGTTGTTTTATGTTTATAAATCATTCTCATTGTATTGAAGTTGTTCCAAGGCAAAATCAGCAAACTCACTATGTTTACTGTCATCCAGTGGCTTTAGTTCTTGAGTGAGAAGAATTATTTATACAGATGCAAGTTAAATTCTTGCTCAAAACGCGCCAGATTGTGGTTTGAGACAGTCCCAATTCCTAAACAATCTTGTTAATGACAAATTGAGGTATTCAGCAACACTTGCCTGAACGGCAGCAATATTTTCATTACTTCGAGCAGTTATTTATTCTACGGGTAACTAAAAATATCAGAAAAGACACTTAGAAATCATATCATCTCCTTTAGAAAACCCGGTACTTTCCTTGGTCTCGGACATTACAAAAAACATTGCCAACTTAATATATCCTCTTCAGGTTATACATTTATTGCCACATCGCTTTGTCTCCTTCCATTGGAAGCCATATTTGCAAATGAATAATCATTGAAAAGGAAGCGCTTCTAAAGTCATAAACTCGGCAACGAAAGCCGCTGCCAACAGCTTGATGTGTCGTAGCTGTGTGTCGCGCCATATTCCCACCATGCATGCGACCACAATGACGACTCTAAACAATCAAAAAGTTGAGCTCGGCAATGCTGCCGTCTGCTTGCGAAGCAGGCTAGCAAAAGGTGGACAGTGAAATATACGAAAAAAAAAGAAAAAAAAAGGAAAAGAAAAAAAAAAACCAGAAACAGAAACAGAAACCAAAAAACAAAAAAATCAAAGATAAAAGCAAACAGATAAAGCGACTGCGACTGGACAGGTAAATCAACAATATTGAAGGTCCTGACTGCGGCGGATACTCACGATGGACGACGATAGACTTGATGGGCAACCACCGGGCAATGGCTACAAATTCATCAACATAAAACCGTAGTCAGACTAATAACGAACCGCCAGTCAGTCGGGCAGTCAAACAGGTGAAGCACATAAGTACGCTGACGGCAGTTAAGACACAAAAATAACAACAATGCTTAACGGAGCTGAGGCAAGGGCTTTTGCGAGGGATGACGATAAATGCCACAACTATGTTTTTACTGTTATTTTTATTTACATTGTACATTTGTTAGTTTGTGCCACTGGCGCGCGAGACGGCGACATTAGTAGGGAGCTGATTGCCGGACGAGGCAACTTTACGAGTGTGTTGAGAGGCGTGGTGTGGTCGCAGCGAGAGCGTCATGCCTAAAACATAACTCGAGTTGAGTTGTGGGTTAAAGGTGGAGATAAATAACAACAGCGGTTTGAAAAAAAAAAAAAAAAAACACAGAAAAATCATTGACTTCGGCTGTACCGAAGCTATAATACCCTTAACAAGTGATTTTTTTGTAGCAATAAAGGATCAAAATATCTTTACTCTAATTTTGATCGTTCAGTCTGTATGGCAGCTATATGCCATAATGATCCGATCTGAACAATTTCTTAGGAGGTTGTTGTTGTTATTTTAAAGAATAATCGTAGCCAAATTTCGTGAAGGTATTTTGATAAATCAAAAACATTTCCATACAAGGAGGTGATTTTGATTATTCAGTTTGCATGACAGCTATGTGCTATAGTTGACGGATCGAAACAATTTCTTCGGAGATTATTGCCATATCTTGAGATATAATTTGTGTAAAATATCGATAAGATAACTTTTTAAATAAAAAAGTTTTCCATACAAGGAGGTGATTTTGATTATTCAGTTTGCATGACAGCTATGTGCTATAGTTGACGGATCGAAACAATTTCTTCGGAGATTATTGCCATATCTTGAGATATAATTTGTGTAAAATATCGATAAGATAACTTTTTAAATAAAAAAGTTTTCCATACAAAGACTGTGGTTGAATCGGTCAGTTTATATGGCAGCTATATATTATAGTAGTCAGATTTGAATAATTTTTTTGCAATTTTTATCAATGACTGAGAAAATAATATACACCAAATTTCTTGAAGATACCTTGTGAATTAAAAGTGTTTTTCATAGGACTTAAGTTTGAGCGTTCAGTTTGTATGACAGCTTTATGCTATAGTTGTCGGATTTGAAAAATTTTTGCAGGTATAATAGCAATGTCTAAAATAATGATCTGTGCCAAATTTCCTGAAGATACACTATCACAAGGAATACTAATTTGCTATAAAAAAAAAATAGCAAACATACACAACTGTGTTTTTGCACGGATTCATTGGGTCTAAGGTAAATAATTATTTCGAATAACAAAAGGATATGCAAGTAAAACAGTGTGGCATGGCACAACCACCGACAGTAAGAAATTCATTGTAAGACCGCTTTAGCTTGTAGTGAGCAGCAGTTCACGCATTAAGGCGTTGAAACGGACCAACCAAGTTGTCTATTAATAAAAAAGTAGACAACTCGCCGTCAGTAAACTAACCTGGTATCATTTTGTTTGCCTGGCCAGCTGACTGACACTGAGCAATGGCTGCATTTAGCGGCATGATGCTCTCAAAGCTACTTAAAGCATAAACTAGTGCCATTACTTTAAAGTTCCAAGCTAATAGAAGCTTTGATGTTATCGAAATTTGCAAGTCGCTGCTGTCGATTATTGTGAACGAATAGAATAGATCATCTCTAAATGTGGTGTTAATGCCATTCAATATATTGTCACCTAAAACGCAAAACAGCGTATGATCAAAACAACAAAAATGTGTTTTTTATTGTCTACGATTCGGCACATCATATGTAGCATTAAAGTTTTAGCTTCCGCTGTCAGATATAACCAATATATAACCAATATGTAACCAATACATAATCAATATGTTACCAATATATAACCAATATATAACCGATATATAACATTTTTTATAACCAAAACTCACATTTTGTTTCAATGTGAGTGGTTTCTATAATATCGTTTTTCCGTCGCCTGCCAACTTATGAAAACTGATGTTACGATATTTTACATTTTAGGTGACGACATGTAATTATAAATTTTATATACACATACAAATGCATGTGTTTCATCAAAAGTAATTTTTTTTTCGCTATAAAAATTGCGCGTTCGCTCGTTTAGTTTATAATGTATCATTTCGTGTTTGTCCGTTTTTCTAGTAGTTCATCGTATATGCCGTCAATACAAATACTAGCGACTAACTTATTCATTTTGTGCCTAGACTTTGTTCATTTCACTTTTTTTTCTGCAACAAATTTGTTGGCAACGCAAATATTTGTATCAATTTCATTTGCCCAACCAAGTGGAACAGACAAGTAGGAATCGCGAATAAATGTAAATGTAAAAACAAACACAAATATATAAACAAATAAATATGTGTAAATAGAAATTCAATTACAAGCAAAATAAAAAACGCAATATTTTTCCACTTCAATTCTTAAACTAATTAGAATTACGGACTTTAAATATGCAAACATAAACATTAGGGTGTATTTTATGCGCCAAGTTGTTTGTTGTGTTTTTACGATTATCCCCTGAAGTTGCCGTTTTTGTACAAAAGCAACAAAAAACAAAACAAAAAAAAAAAAAAAATATGCAATGTAAACAGGCATATTATTTTTAGTTTTTTAAATTTTTTATCATATATACATATATGACATGAGATTTTTTGATATTTACCATTTAGCAAGTAAATCTACAAACTTGAGAAACTAATTTCAATACAAAATTTTTGCATAAAACCACTCCTTCAAAACTTATACGCAGTTAAAGTTATACTTCAAATAACCTGAGCATTCGTATAACTGATTTGTGCATTATGGATTGCTCATACGGCATGGTGTACCAAATGAATATCATACTAGTGATTTGTACATTCTGTGTTACTCATACGACATGGTGTAGTATATGAATACAGTACATTTAATGCATAACTTTAACTGCGTATAAATTAAAAAAAATTTTGTATGAAAATAATCATTAAGAGCATTTATTGCAATATCAATCGCGTTCGTCTCCCTGTTCATATATACGTGAACTAGTCCCACAGTTTCTGAGATGTGGTTCTGAAATTTTGCATACGTCTTTTTCTTCCAAGGGAACTTCTCGTTTGTCAATTTGACATGGATCGGATCATTATAGCATATAGCTGCCATACAAACTGAGTGATCAAAATCAAGTCCTTGTATGGAAAACTTTTACATTTGTCAAGATATTTTTACAAAAATTGGCACAACTTATTTCTTGATACAACGCTACAAGACCCTAAGAAATAGTTCAGATCGGATCACTATAGCATATAGTTGCCATACACACTGAACGATCAAAATCAGTCTTTGTATGGAAAACTTTTTCATTTATCAAGATATCTTTACTAAATTCGGCACAAATTAGTACTTAAGAAAATGGCACAACCTCCTAAAAAGTTGTTGAAATCGGATTATTATAGCATATAGCTGCCATATAAACTGAAGGATCAAAATCATGTCCTTGTGTGGAAAACTTTTTTATTTCTCAAGATATCTTCACACAATTCGGCACAAATTATTACTTAAGGCAACGGTACAACTTGCTAAGAAATTGTTCAGATCGGACTACTATAGCACATAGCTGCCACATAAACTGAACTGTCGAGAATATATACCTATATAGCAAACTGTTTTAATTGGCATTATATCTTCACGAAATTCCGCACAAGTTATTCTTTAAGACAACAGAACAATCTCCGAAAAAACTGTTCAGATCGAATGCTACAACATATAGCTGTCATAAAAACTGAACGATCAAAATCAAGTTCATTTATGGAACCCTGTTTTTTTTTGATAAAATTTGCATACGAAATTCGCAAAAGCGACGTGCAAGCGTCTGTTGCGAATACCAACATGCCTTAAAACTCACTTCACTCATCAATAGCCAAGCAACAGTGCCTTGGAGTGGCCACCAACAAGTCGTGGCACGTAGCTTTGCACATAATTGTCATTGCCTTGACCGAAAGTGCGCCGCACTAAGCAATAGTTCCACTAGAACGAAGAAGATTGCTAAAGTAATCAATTTTATTGACATTGCAATGCAATTCATATCCTCACTGCAATGATGCCAGCTTGTGGCAGCATATCATTGGCGCAACTGCCTTTGGCCTGCCTTCGCAACGACTACATGCAACTTGTCGCCTTGCGCTTGTCTAACGAAGTTGTTTGCCCTTCCTACAGCCGCAGCGGCGACCGCCTGCAATGCTGGCGTAAGAGTGTTTTTGTTGTTGCTGGCGTTACAGTGTTTGTTGCTGTTGCAACGCTAGCGTTAGACAATTGCTTGCTGGATTTGCTTCGGATATCTCATTATCGATGACTTTAATTTTATTTCGCGTTGCCGCAATCATTTCGCCATGCTAGCAGCCACTACAACTTACAATTTACGGTGCCTTAGCTGCAGCTGTGGCAATGTCTTGTTATTGCACTTGCTTGTACCGTCGTTTTTGTTGATGCAGCTGCCATTGCATTGCTGTTTTCTGTCGTTGCCAGTTCATGGAAATATTTTGTTGTTTTTGCTTTTAATATTATTTGGTTGCAACACCATACCCTTGCTACTACATATTGTTGTTGTTTGCGACAACTAACTGTAGTTGACGTCATGTTCACATGCTTGCTTGGCAATGTGTTGGTAGTTTCCTTACACTTCCGCGTCGCTTGCCGTCACTGCTGGCGTGTCTACTCGTCTCATGACCTCCATAGCCGCTGTTCGTTGCAGCGCATGTGGCATGCAACAGCATCTGTAGTGTAGCGGCAAAATCCAGCTATTGTTGCAGTGCGATTGCAACGCTTGTTGCTGTTGCCCCAAGCACAATTACTACCCCCTGCTGGCTGTGCGCTTGCAAGTTTTTCTGCTTGCTCCACTCGCTGGCTCGCGCGTTTCTCTCCTCAAGCTTGCAGATATTTTCACAATTCTTATTTAATGCTCGTCGCTGCCGCCATACTCATTGATTTTATCTGCCATTTTCAATCTGTCTGCAGCCATACATACACACACGCGCTCACATGTGTTGCCAGTTGTTGCAAAAAAAGCTTGCGAATGCTTGCAGAGTTATTGCTGCCAGCTGCAACATTTTCGTTTTTCTTCAAAAAAAGTATTTTTGCGCTTCTCTAGCGTCAAGCCGCGCTAGCGCTCCGCCATCTGTCTTCATCACTTGATAGCTGCCTGCCTGCTCTTCGTACACACACTTGTGTGCGCCACTGTTTACGCTCGCGATAAGTGTACATTTATTGTTCGATGGTTTTGATCGAAATTGCTTCCACGCGGCTCTTCGGCGCCGTCTGCGTTGTTTTTTAAACCGTATTTGTTAGTTGGATTTCGCCTTTTTTCTACTTTGTCTCTTTGTTATTGAATTTGCTCGCCTTTCGTTTACTCAGCTGCCACACATTTGTGAAGTCGCCACTTTTTGCCGTCGGTTTGTATTTTTATTCCTTTTGGGAGCCACTTTGCTAAATTAACTTTGGCTAAATCCGATAACAAAAAGGAATTCCGCGTGTTTCTTCTATACCGTTACAATGAGAAATTGTGCTGCGATAAGCAACGCTCTCGAATATGTGAAAAATGAATAAGCTCGCATGAGTATTAGCAACTAATATTTTTAATGCCGACAATGTTGCGAAGCAAAGCCTGAAAACATATTGTGTATGATGTGAATGATAGTAGGTGAGCTTAGAAGTTGCCTCTTGGGGTTTAGCATTTGCCATTTAATGAGCGCATAAGCTAGTAGTCGCCTACCGAAAGTAAGTACTTTACGTAACAATAAGGAGTGGTAAATTTCGAGGTTCCTTATTTAAAAAAAAAAAAAAAAAAAAAGACAGAAACTTCAAATTTAAGGGGAAATATTTATTATCATTCGAAAGAACATTTTTTGCCATTTATTTTTTACAGATTATTTGTTTCAAATGTTGGTAGCGGCGACGTCTCAGATGGCCAATTCGCTGAGTTTCATTTTCGATTTTCGATGACTCGTTCGAGCACTTTGTCTGGTAATTGGCGAATGAGATGCATGATGTTTTGCTCCAAGACCTGAATCGAAGCGCAATGGTCTACATAGACTATAGTCTCTACATAATCAAATGGTGTGATATCATACGATCTTGGTGGCCAATCTACTGTTCAAAAACGGGAAATTATCTGCGCACCGTAGTGTTCTATCAATAAATCCACTGATTGCTGCGGTTTGTGGGAAGTGGCGCCGTCTTGTTGAAACCAAATGTGGTAAAGATCATGAGTTACAAATTAAGGCATCAAATAGTCGGTTATTATAGCGCAGTCGACATAGACGGTCACGTTCGCATCGGCATCATTTTGGATTCCAGCGGTCCACAAACCACACCAAATCTTTATTTCTTCTAGATGAAATACCAGCTCTTGAATCTCTTCAGGTTGCTCTTCATCCCGCATGCGGAAATTCCGTTTGTTTAGATATTCATTGTGCCAGAAACGAGCCTCAGCGCTGAACAAAATTTTTTCTAGTTCGACTTTAGTATGAAGTGGAATTAAAATCTTTTATTTCATTGGATTTGACACACAAAACCACCCCCACCCTTACTGCATCCGCCACTGCTATGTATGCTAGCTGGAGTGACAAACTGCATGAAGTTCCAAAACTTGCGCCTTAATCCGAGAAAGTTACAAAACATACGCGCACATCACGCGCTCGCGAAAGGTGTAAAACTTTTCGCTTAATTCAAGTTACAGTTAGGTTTGCCGTGCGCGTAGCAATGACTAGCGTTGGAAATAAAACAACCATGCAAGTTTTTGGCACGTGATTTTCGCTTTAAAATAAGTCTCATGCATACGTACTGATCCGTAGCAACACCACTTAGCTGCGGCGCTCGAAAATTTTCCGCTCTAAAAAAGAGAAATGTGATTTTCTTAGCAACGGCTGTAACTAGCTTTCACAGCTATTTTACTTTCGTTATATTCTGTTGTAATACGCATTTAAATTGAGTTTATATAATTACCCTAAGGTATTCACCTGCTCTTTAGTGCTTGCCAGCCTTCGTGTCTATCGTTTATCCAAATTATTTATGCCACTTTGGGGAATTTGTAATGGAGATTTCGATGCCTTCTCAGCGTTTTCTTTCCACTAAATAATTATCTGCGCTATTTAATCCAATCTAAATATTTTTGTTTAGTTATTGTTACGAAGTTTGACATTGACATTGTAGTAGAGTGAGCGCAGAGAAAACGTCAAACTGTATTTGAGAAAAGACCAAAGAAAAACTTTAATTTCGGCTCGCAGTCAAAGCTACAAAAATCCTGAGGCTCCCAGCTAAGAATTATCTCATGGATGTGTGCTATTATATGGAGCGCTGGCTTGGGCTTCGAAAGCAACTCAGACTTCGGCATGTTGTCAACTATCGAAAGTGTAAAGACCTGAACAGCTGAAGGGTTTGGCAGAGGGAAGGTAATTTCGTCCCAACAAATGAAAGCGCTAAGTGATTCTAAGTGATTGAAGACCACGGGCTCCTCTTCAAAGATAAACTTCACAAGGAAATTTGAAGTTACCCTTAACAGTAAAGCTGATTGGAATGAGAAAACGTTCGCCCCACTGTTAAGAGTTACATCGAAGAGTCGAGAAGGTCGGAGGGAACTGATGCAGGCGTTGCAAAACCGCGAACCAAAGTCTCTATACCTATGAGTAGTTTTCCGAGTAGAGTCCTTCCGATTAGCCGATCTGTGGAGATAAACCTCTAACGTAACTATCACAATGAAAGCATGGTACGCCATACTCAGCGACAACCCAGCGGCACGTAAAACGACCTCGGCTTAGGAGATTAGGCCGAAAAAGTCTATCAGAGCGTAACCAAGTGCACCTTATTTGGGTATCTGGTCTCAAGGGTATAGACAGGAACTGGCTGACGAGCTCGAGTCCGCTTTACAGCTGCTACAAGAAAATCTAATAGTCGTATCTGAGAGTGTACACGAACACCGTGGAGAGTCGATTCGATGGCATTCGCAGCAACTCGGACTAACGTTTGAAAGGACTTGACGCATTTTATGTCAACATCTTAAGACGTACAAAATACAGCTTGCGCAAGAACTGAAGCCGCTCGACTATCGCAAACGGCATCGTTTCGCTCTATAAGATCTCGAAAAGTTTCAAGGAGATCAGACGATTTCGAGCCAAATTTGGTTCAGCGATGAGGCCCATTACTGATTCAATGGGTTGGTAAACAAGCAAAATTGCTGCATTTGGGACAAAAGGGAACCGGAAAGGATTCAAGAGCTGTCATTTCTTCCAAAAAAAAAAAATAAAACAAATTTAAAAATGATGTCGATGAGAACGTAACAATCAATGGCGACCGTTATCGCGTTATGTTAACCGACTATTTGATGTCTGAAATTGTAGCTCGTGATTTCGGTGATTTTTGGTTTCAACAAAACGGCGCCGTTTTGCACATATCGTGCCAGTCAATGGATTTATTGAGAGAACATTTCGGTGAGCGGATAACTTTATATTTTGGGCTTGTTGACTGTCCACCAAGATCGTGTGATATCACACGATTAGACAGTTTTCCTATATATGTAATGCCTAAAGTCTATGGGACAATCCCGCTTCGAATTAGGTCTTGAGGCAAAACATTACGCGTGTCATTCGGCAGTTAACAGTCGCAATGCTCAAACGATTCATCGAAAATTAAGCTCAACGGATGGACAATCTCAGACGTAACCGTGGCCAACATTTAAAAGAGACCATCTTCAAAAATCAAATACCAAAGAATGTTCCTTCGAATGATTATAAACAGTCTCCAATTAAATAAGAAGATTCTATGTTTTTTCTTTAGTTAATCTCGAAATGGTTCACGCTTTATATAGTATATACTTATTTATACTTTGCCGAAGCAAACCACCGTTAACATAGAAAGACAAATCCAGGCTTGACTTTACCATAACCTCGAAGCTAAAAAGAAAAAATGCAGTTATATACATTACAAGGATTGTGGTCACGTCCTTGATCTGCAATGTGACAGAGCACAGCACGGCATAGACAGCTGAACAAGCTCAATGCGCAAAGAAGTCAGCAGTTAAAAACAGGCTAAATAAATGAGAAAACGCTAAGTGGAGCAATAAAAGTGCTGCAGCTGCGACAACGACAACGACGACGACGACAGCTGAATGCAGCTGTGAGGCGAAAGGCGGCGACTGAATTTCGGAGCATACAATGTCAGCTTGACTATTAAGCACCGCTTCGAGGCAGTTAAAATGTTGCAAGGCAGTGACAAATGCACGTGACGCATTCGTGGAAATTGCGTTTAAGCGTGCGCTGGCCAAGCGAGTGGTGAGTGCGGAGCACGAGGCGAAAACAATAATGTGCGTTGAAGGCGTGACAAAAGAAGCGTATGTGTTGGTTGCAATGTCACTTAAGAAATGAAATGCTTGCTGCATTCAAACGGCAGCAGTTATTCGGCCATTGTTATTGCACAAAGGCAGCTTGACAACTTAAGTGCAATTGCACTATCGTCGCTTGCTGGCAATGCTTTCAAATGTTTGTTTGTTAAGGCTTTTTGTTGTAATATTTTTTTCTATTTTTCATTTGCCATCTAGTGTGGCACATAATACAGACTGTGTCGCAGATGAGCTAAGTGCTGACCTTAAGTTTTGCTCTACGTACTCCGTTGATTTTTCTGAAGGTTTTTCCAGCTTTGTGTTTATAAACATTAAATGCTTTGGTGTTGTTAACTATAACCTCAACAAGGGTGGCTTTCATATCTTTCATATACCATTCATGACATTATCAGTCCATTGTTTTCTTATGCTGATATGAAGCTTCGAAGTTTCATCATTTTACAGCTACTGTATTCTTGCTGTTTGTTTATAGCAAGAGGGCGCAAAAGACCTTAGTTCGCGGTAAAATTCTCATCTTTTTATCTTATGGCAAGAAGAGATCTTTGGTCCATATTTCTTCAAAACTAAAGCCGGCTATAATGTTAAATTCAATGTGGAACACTAAACAATTATCTTTCCAACATTTCTCGATTTTAATTTGAAAGGAGCTTGACAGCCTCCTCCACAAAGTCCCAAAACCCATTTTCTAACATGACAACGAAGTACAGACTGTTAACAAGTCACACCTTTTTGGGTGTTACACTCGCCATCCTAAGCTCTTTCACTTCTCATACGACCGCGACTATAGCAAAAGTACAGAGCCGAAAGAGAATCGTTAAGTCGCTAGCCGCCAGCTTCTGGGGAAAGGCTGCACAAAGTAAGCAATGCGCAGGTCGATTATTGCTGTTGTAGCGGCAGACTACTGGCGAATTGAAAGTTCTTAGCCAGATAAAAGAAACGCGGTTTGTTCCGGTTTCGTCGACACGACTGTCGTGTAAAAATCCGGCTCACCATAAATTACCTCACCGCAATATGTTCCTCCGGGTTGTTGTGAAACGTAGACGAAGTAGCCTTAGACGTGTCGGAGTACTGCACTCCGAACGATTGCAGAATGTCTTTTGCTGTATTCAGTCAACCAATTACACAGTAAAACCGCAAGCTTCCGCTCAAGGAACTCAATAAGCTTCTCTCCAAACAGTTTCAGTTGGAATGTTTCTGCAAAAACCGTAACTTGTCTCTTATACACATCTAGATGTGTATAAGAGACAGAATCTCTACTCATTGCAGACGAAGAGCTCGAATTGCTCCGAGAATTTAGTGTAACTCTTGTGTAACTTCGTTTTGGATTGCAGAATGTCTTTTGCTGTATTCAGTCAACCAATTACACAGTAAAACCGCAAGCTTCCGCTCAAGGAACTCAATAAGCTTCTCTCCAAACAGTTTCAGTTGGAATGTTTCTGCAAAAACCGTAACTGCAGTCGTCTTCTTGAATCAAGTTCGACCCCTGGGAACAGCATGAAGTCTTTCCGTCAATACGTCGATGGCATCGACCAGACTTTGGATTTTTCTCTTTCTTTATTAGCGAAGACACGGCTTACTCGGTTATATCCAAACTTCGAATGCAGTAAATTTTAGACATGTATTGACGGACATTCACAGCGGAGCCATCACCACTTTCACTGGCTCGCTTGCAGTGAATGTTATACTTGGACTCAAATCTCTACTCATTGCAGACGAAGAGCTCGAATTGCTCCGAGAATTTAGTGTAACTCTTGTGTAACTTCGTTTTGGATACTGAAGCAAGTTAAATTCATACTTATACAGAATCCACCATCTTGGAACAAGGACTCCTCCATGACGCTAAACGCCTTTTTGCATGCCTAGCGAACCTCATTCATCAAACACCGCTCTCACTATGGTCCGAACCTGTCAAAACCGCACGAAACCGTTTCTTGAGCCTACCGTTAAATGATTTCATTGACAACTAACCTGACCTTACCACCCAAGCGGTGAACAACTACAACGCTATAGATCCATGATTAGGCCTTTGCCACGGCACCACTTGCGACACAGCCAACGAAAAAATTTATGTTTTAAAGGCATTATTTTTCATCGTGGGTCTGTGACACGGCCTACAAGATGGTGCGATTTCATACCGCTGGACTATTTTTTGTGAGGTTATGTACACTCGCATATCTGCGAAGATAAAACCGAGGCGATTGACGTCTTGGAATATAATATTTTCCTCTTTATTGCCGACATACGGCCTACAATTGTTGCAAAAAGTGATTGAAAATTGGTAACGCGACTGGTTCGAATAAATTTTAGCCCAGCGATCCATTTTAAAATTACTTTTAGTTTGGCCGTATTCGTTCTTAAAACATGATTGCTGAACCTTATCTTTATAATGAAGAAAAATTGTTGGTCATATGTCTAAAAATATAACCTTTATGCTATACATATGTCCTGAACTCTGCTTGCTGCTAGCATACTGGGTATAACTACAAAGTGCACCATTTGTGCGCAATTTTGTACAGTCAAAGCTTTTCATTGGCAAAAGGTACTAAAGCAAATATTTCACTTTTTGCGCTTCGCTTAACGTCCGTTAGCCCTTCGCAGCAGCTTTCGGCTGCCATGCGGCTAGTTAAGCCCATTTATACCATAGTCTTCCTTCTTGCCTGCTGCCTGTGCCTGCATTGTCTCATCTTGTTTCGCGTCCTCCTGCCAGCCTCACCCACAACACGTAGTGGCGAAATACTTGCGCTGGTAAAAGCGCCACGCCAAAATTTCATATTTCTGCACACATCTAAATCCCACACTTACACGCACAGCTTTTCGGCTGACAAGTTACTGGTGGCTTTAGCTTTCAAAGATTTATGAATGAAGACGGCAGTTGGATTTTTCATTCGCCACTACCGGCCACTTGTGCCATTTTCGTCACACATACGCATATGAGAGTGTGTGTGTGCGTTTGAGTACTCGCGATACACACTTGTGCCCATTTGTTGGCTTGTATGTGTATGTGTGTGTATGTGTGCAGTCGTGCCAGTGAAATATTTGCACTCGCATGCCGGGAAAGCTGAAAAATGTGTACACGGACGGACGGTAGTACATGCGAGCAAGGTAGTAAAATGTTATTGTACAAGTAGTTGTTGTTATGCCTGTTGCTGTTGTTGTTGTTGTAGCGTGCGCAAATTATGAGAAATGTACTCAAATCTACGACGCAGATTTATTTAATGTTTCATCCTTCCTTTAAGCCTAGCTCTCGCTGCTGCGCTCGCACGCTAATGCCGGTGGCAAAAGTGTCGTGTGTACGCGCGGCGGTAGCTACGCGAAACAGTGGGAAATGTAATATATATTTCTACAACACTAACCACTACCGATTACTGGCACTTGGAGTACACTTTTGCAACTTTCGAAGTAGCAGCTGTGTGGCATATACATATTCATACATATATACATACAAACAAACATATATGTATACGCATGCAAATGTAGATTCTTTGGCGTATTGCCATTCACTAGTTTATGAGTATGTATCGCGGTTTTTACGGCAAATGGTTATGATTAAGTCTAATGAGCGCTCATATTGCAGCTTTGCTGGTATAGGAGAATACCTTCAGAAATATTGTGCGAATTTAATGGCCATCAGCGTAGAAATAATATAGGAATCTGCAACGAAATGTTTGGTTGAATTAACTTGATTCACTTTGGGACTGTGGCCAAAATACTTAATGCCATAAACTGCAGTTGCCAACTGGTTTTAGTACTGTGAATATATAGTACTTTTAGAATGAAAACCTCCAGGCATCAGTGGGTTACGTGCGAACTTAGCACTTTTGCAGATGTGAAGACTTTCTAGCGCGCATTGCCGCCATAATAAGTGTCCTAACCAGATAGAAACCGCGAAGTTATAGCCGAGTTTAGGACAACGAAAATTGAAGATCCCAAACGTAGCCAGATCTTTCCCCACCTAGTCTTTCTAACGGAGTGGAGTCTTACTCTGCTTCCCCCGGCGGTTACCGCGTTGGCAAAATTCAGAGCTGGAGTGTTTTCATTCATTCGGACAACATGACCAAGCCAACGTTGCCGCTCTTTTTTTATTCGCTGAACTATGTCAATAGCGTCGTATATCTCATACAGCTCATCGTTCCTTCGAATACGACATTCGCAGTGGTCAATGCGAACAAAGATGCGCATTGAATCTAGACGTTCATTTACGGAAATGGAAGCCAGTACTCTCTCCCATCACACATACCATATCCAATTGGCGCTCCTTCAGATGACCACTATAGTATATGCTATAAGGACCTACTCTTATCTGTCCTTATGTCCATTGGACTGGCCACAGTGATGCCAGCCTTTATTTTAAAGAGAACATCAACCAGCTGGGCAGCGGCACCTTCCTAATTAAGGGACCGGAAATTCCAGGTGAATGCCCTGAAATCGTAATCCTTAATGTGTTTACCATGTTCGTCATCAATAGGGGTGTATTTCATCCGAGGCTGTTGGTAATTTTTCATTGGGGGCGCTTTTTACGTGGCGGGATGGTTCGGCTTCCACTTTTTACCTCGCCTTCAAACGGATGTTATTCGGCTTCCCAGAGCATACTTGGTCTAAGACCGGAAGTTGCTTGAGCCGTATGATTCATTTCTTGTCACTCCCAAGTGAATTCCACTAAGGGAACTCTTCTCACTTCAACACATGACAATATCCTCCTCGAAATGAATTTCGGTCTGTGGGTCTACTGTCTTCACATGAGGTTCGCCACTGTTGCCTCCATATTGTAATGCTCTTATTTCTCTCCACTTTTTTCCACTAGGTGGCTTTGGTAGTTGGTATATCTTGGTACAGGTTGCTGGTATATTGATTTAAAATCAATGGATCTCACTTGAACAGATATTTGTTCTTTATGTTACTCAAAACCTTATCATCATCAGCTTGAAATACGCTACAGTGGTTTGGAATCCTGAAACTAGAGATCAAGGAGAGCTTCGACAAAAGTCTCCTCCTACCCTCAACCTCATCTTTAATCAAACTGTGGAAAAAGGTAGCTGAAAGCTATAGTCCCGAACCTATATATACTGTATACATACAGGCAGTCTAGTGTGAATTGAGGACAGGTCCTACTAGAAGTCTTTTCAGTAACGAAATTGAGTTTGTGTTTTAACTTTTATTAACACTGATCTTTAGTCTTGAGAACACTACACATATATATAAACAAGGCAATCAACTATTGCGAAACCAAAAACAAATTTACATTTAAAGTCTTATTCTAAACACGCACTAAGCGACCGTTTCGGTCGGTGCGTCGCTGCTGTGGTGGCGCTGCAAAGAAGATCTGACGCAAATTGCCACCATCGGAGGGCACAAAAATTAAACGTCCGCTCTGCAAATCGCTAAGTTCACTAAGCAATTCAATTTGCTCTGCCGCCAATTCGGCATCTTCGGCAGCTGGCGCTGGCTCTAACTCGTTCAGCTCCACACCAAAGTCTTCTTCCTCTACCACGGGTGGCATGACTGCAACAACGCCAGGTGCACCATATGTGTTCGCCGGCAAACGTGATTCTGCCTCTTCAGCGCCAGGTGCTTCATAAGTTTCCGCCGGCAAACGTGACTCTGCTTCATCAACGCCGGTTGGTGGACCATAACTTGCGGCCGGTATTGGTTGCTCCGCTGCTTCGGCATCCAATTCACCGCTCACGTCGATGGGAGCTACGCCAGCGTTATCGTCATCGCTCGCCGCCACAGTAGGCGTGAAGGTCTCCTCCGCCACAGCCGGAAAATCAGCAACAGGCTGAGCGGGAAGATCAGCGTCAACATTGGTGGCAGCACTGCCAGCAGCAATGGCCACGTCCGCGTCGAGTGTTGGATTGCTGGCGGCAAATTCTTCGGCATCCTTATTGGGTGGTTGAAAGTGCTCTGCGGGTACTTCGACCGTGTCGGCATCGACCGCAGGCGGTCCATATTCGATTGCGGGCGTGTGCGTTTCTACTGCGGCCTCTGAGGTTTCTTCGTTAATTTCCACTTGCAACTCAACGTCGTTTTCAACGTCGCTTTTCGGGTTTTCGGTTGTGTTTCCAACCTTTTCCTCGTTTTCTTCTACGTCTGTACCTTCGACAATCACTTCAATGTCCACATTTACGTCACCCGAGTCAGCTGCGTTCTCGGCTTGTGCTGTTGTAACTTTGTTAGCTGGCCCAGGCGTGCTACTCACTGCTGGCAACTCTGTCGTTTTGCGTTCACTTGGCAACTCGAAGGGTATTTGCGGCCGAAAGCCGGCTGCCGGGTAACCGGTGCGCGCTTGCACTGGCTGCGCGGTGGTTGCCAGCACCTGACGTGCTGAATGCACACGCTGCCGCTGGTATGTGCTGAGGCGCTTAAGTGGAGTTGCCGCAACAACCGCGATTGCCGCGGCAAGCAGTAAGAAGCTGGTTAAGCGCATTTTATGTTCTGCGTGTCTGGTGTGCTGCGTGTATACTTTACTTATTTGGTGCTGTCTTCAAGTGGGTGGTACTCCCAATAAGGCTGCGCTCGTGCTACTGGTACTACCGGCACCCAAACTAAGCTTTTATAGTAAGCTATAAAAACGCGTACTTTTTGGTTTTTTTCTATTGTTGTATTGCTCTGAAATTATGCGCGCAAAAACAAGTACAACCTCAGAATAATATTTACTTGAATACACTCATTTTTTTTACTACAACAACATTGCTTCCGAAATTTTTATTCCTTTGTGGGCTCATAGTCGCACACACTTTGTTCCGAATCTCGAATTTCGAATTCTTTTTGCGCATTCAGCTGACATTTCCGGTTGCAAGGTTAAAAAGTCAGCACAGCAACAAAGCACTCGATGATAGCTGGTGAAAAATATTTGTGTACGCGGCCTTTGAAGTGACTATTGATTCAATAGTTGAAATAATCGAAAGAATACAAAACGGTAAACGATGTTGAATTCAATGTTAGTATAGACTTTAAGCCACCGTGTGATGTCAGTGCACAGAAGAAACAATAAAAAACAAGAAAAACAAAAACAACTTTAGATACGGCTGCGCCGAAGCTATTATACCCTTCACAAATAGCATGATAACTAGCAAGAAATTGATTTTAAACGTTTAGTTTGTATGACAACTATATGTTATAGTAGTCCGATCTCAACAATTTCTTCGGAGATGGTATCATTGTCTTTGAGATTAATTTGTACTAAGTTTGGTGAATATATCTCTTTAAATAAAAAAGTTTTTCATACAAGCATTTGATTGCGATCATTCAGTTTGTATGGCAGCTATATGCTATAGTAGACCGATCTCAGCAATTTATTGGGAGATTGTATCAATACCTCAAATAATAACTCATGCTAAATTTCTTGAAGATATCTCGTCAAATGAAAAAGCTCTCCATACAAACACTTTATTTCGAGCGTTCAGTTTGTATGGCAGCTATGTATATGCTTAGTGATCCGATATCGCCCATTTCGACAAATAAACAGCTTCTTAGAGAAAAAAATCTGAGTAAGAATTTCAGAGCGATATCTCTTATAATATACTCTGTATGAGTGCAAAATCCGTATCTCATCTGTTGGGGGTATGCAAGAAAAATACCCACAGAGCGCACGTTTTTTGGCTTGTCATTACTATTTTGTTATATGTTTTTATTTAATTTAATTTTTTTTTTGTTTTTGCAACCAAATTAATCGTGTTATTTTTGCATTTTTACTCGTTGACATGCTTCGCCTGCAGTGCCGCGCTGACGCAGCCGAAATGCCAATCACGTACCAGCGGCGCATCGCAAATTTATTGCTTCTTTTGGCTTGGCGTTCGTCGAATTTTTTAATTAATCCATTTTTTGCATGTCAATTCGCTGTGCTGTCACTTCTGAACGCCTTTTCGCTGCGTAATCCTAGGCGCTTTTTAACGCCAACTTTTTTTCGACAATTTTTTTTTTTCTTCCTACTTTTTGCAAAATATTTTCAAAAATGCATCAGCACGCGACTTTGTTTTCCAATTCAAAATCTATTTTTTAACGCACTACGCCTGCTGGTTGTTGTCAGCATGATTGATGTTGTTGTTGTGTCGCTGTTGCAGCTGTTGCCCTTATGATAAATTATGATTGTAATCTCATTATATGCAGCAGCTGTTGCAGCCCGCAGCCCGCAGCCAGTGCAGTCGATAGCAGCAACAACAACCAGAGCAACAAAAATTGCGCATTTAACGTTGCATGTAACGCCGTTGCCGGCAAACTATACGTTTGGATATAAACTTTAAGTTTTCCCATGAAACTCGCTTTAGCAAAGTTTTTTTAGATGCTCTTCTGTGACAGTGAGGTACATCTTTGCAAATTAGTTGGTAGCAGCAAAATTCGCAACAGCCATAGAAATCGTAGTCGATAAATCTTGGTTGATGCACGAATTACTCGATTAGCTTTGCCAAGAGGCTTTGTGGCTAACAAAAGTAAGCGTCGGTTGCACTATAAGTTATATACTAAGTACATAGTAGTTTTCTAGACATTACTCTGAATTTTCGCACACGTCCTTTAAAAACAGTTCATTTGTTGGAACCGCCGATATCGGACCACTATAGCATATAGCTTCCATACAAACTGCACGATCAAAATCAAGTACTTGTATAGAGCACTTTTTCATTTAACGGGATATCTTCACGAAATTTTGCACGAATTATTGTAGAAAGCGAAGTCACAATTTGTGAAGAAATTTTGTAGATCGGTTAACTATAACATATAGCTGCCATACAAACTGCACGATCAAAATCAAGTACTTGTATGGAGAACTTTTTTATTTAACGAGATATCTTCACAAAATTTGGTACGAATTATTGTAGAAAGCAAGGTCACAATTTGTGAAGAAATTTTCCAGATCGGATGACGATAGCATATAGCTGTCATACAAACTGCACGATATAAATTAAGTTTTTGTATGAAAAACTTTTTTTATTGACATGATATCTTCACGAAATTTGGCACGAATAATTGTCTAAAGCAACGCCACAATATATTGAGAAATTGTCTAGATCGGTTAACTATAACATATAGCTGCCGTACAAAGTGAACTATCAAAATCAAATTTTTGTATGGAATTATTTGTATTTGTTAACAGTTTTCGAGTTATAAGTTAAGGGTTCTCCCATAGTTTCTCTAAATTTTGAATTATAAATAGTAATTGAATTATTTTTTAATACTTAGAAGTCATAATGCACTCATTTCCGCTTGCTTTACATAATGTTATTCATGCTCGTATTCGCGCGCGTGTTAAATTATGGCTGTGCATCCACATGTTTACCTCGCGCCATTGCAATTTATTTCACAAATTGTTTACAAATAAATCTAGTATATGTTTGCCGGCATGCTATGCTATGCGACGCACTCACAGCTGCGGCAGCACGTGATTGCAAATACCTTTGCGTAACTGTGGCAAGCCTACGCACCGCAAAAATTGATTACAAATCACGCACAAAAATACAAATCGATTTGCAAAGCAGCGCTCCAGTATGCCAAATATTCCAACTACTGTAAATAACTGATTTTATAGTCCAACTCATACATTTATGGGTATAACTATGCGCTGTTTTTGTAATTACCGCAAAGTCACACGCGCCAACAGACAAATGCTTGCATTAATTAGTTTGTCCATATGTATAACGGCATGTTTGCATAGTTAGTTTCATTTAAATTTGTCCTGCGAGTAGCAGGGGTGGTCAGCTTCTAAGTGAGGTGTGCAAATGTTGTGTTTTGGTTGCAATATTTTTTTTGCACTGCGTTGAGTTGTAGTTTCATGTACACAAATCGAAATGTCATGCCATTAGCTTATTTGGTACACAACTTGTTGTTTTAAGCAGGTCAAACGCTATTTTGTTTTGACTGTGCGTGGATGCTGATGCTGGTTTTGTTTTTGTCATGGTTGACAATTAAAGTGCCTAACAATAAAGCAAAACTGCGAATATTTACTGTAGATATCTACCATATATATACAAACTATAGGCTAGGCTAAACTGGTAGGCTACTAAGCCACGCATAGAGCATTTGGCGGTACCAGTTTCAGTTGATAGGTCTAAGAGGAGTAGTCAGCCTTCAGGATACCTGCGTTTCAGGCGAATTTCAACAGAATCTGCGGTCTATCGGTCACTTTCTATGCCTCCTCCAGTGTATCATAATGTGAGGACGCCAGATGCTTACAACTTAATCTTGCCAATGCGGGAACACTGCAAAAAAAGATGTTCCATTGTTTCCCTCGTGGCCTCCTCTAAACATTTTCTGCAGTCTTCTCGATCTGTCAGCCCTTTTCTGCATAGGTACGTCGCCACTAGCCAGTCACCAGTATTCCAATCATATATAGTATATATTTAGTACTTATATATTAGCATTTTTATAAAAATTATTAAGTCAATCAAAAGCTCCTGATCTACCATAGTAGAACACATCATTTGGCCAAGTTTCGTTTTTTTTTATTCAACATAGTTCCCTTCAAAGGTGGTACACTGACTATAGCGACCCTCTAACTTTTCGATATCATTTTTCTAGTACGATTTGCCCTTTGCTTCATAATAAGCGTCAGTTTCGGCAAAAACCTCTTTATTCGACGACAATTCCACCCCATTGAACATTCTTTTGAGATCTGAAAACCGTCTATGGAAGCCAGTTCTGGGGAATTTGATGGAAGCGAATGCAATTCGAAGTCCAATTCATGGATTTTGATCATCGTTTTCAGTGGCTTGTGACACGGTGCTTTCCCTTGGGGAAACAGCACTTTTCTTTCCTTGAAATATGGCAGTTTTTCGGTGATTTCGTCCTACAAACGGTCCAGTAACGTTAGCGACGTCATAGTCGCTCTTGGTGACCCTTCCCTACTCCATGCGCATCCCTAAATACAAACACTATAACCTTGCTAGCTGACTGTTTATCCATGCTTTGAAGTGGGTTCATTGTGTGCACTCCACTTGGATGTTTGTCGAGTGGACTTCGCTTGATAACTTAAAAGGGTCTGCTAACTCGAACAACTTTAATTTACGGTCAGGTAAAAGTATTTTGCGGACCTTTTCTATGTTTTCTTTGGTAACAACCGAATTCTAGTAGCTCCATCCATAGAACATAGCGTATGTGTCAGGTTGGGGACTTTTTAGCCGCTTCAAATTTCTTGAAGATATTTTCGCAATTAAAAATGAGCAGCTTCTTAGGGGGTTACAGATGCGTGCAAAATTTCAAAACGATAGCTCAAAAACTAAGAGCCGATTCTATTAGTATATATACATACATCTATCTTCATTATCGATACATATTAAATACTTATTGCATGTCAATACAAAACTTAAAGTTTGCTGTTAGATAGAGTTCGAAAACTACACTCGTTAACTTCTTTAAAACTTCGTGCAATTTTCTTTCGAAATTCTTGCTAACAGTTAGCCTTTCACAATTACTTTATACGCTCGTTTGAGTCTTTTTCATGGCAACCGCCAAACAGCCGCATTTGTTCGACAAGCAAATAACGAGTTCGCAAAGCGCTCGTAAACTTGTGTGGAAGCCACTCTCCCCTCTCACGCCTACGGCATGTGCGTAAATGTGGCCATTTGTATGAATGAATTGGGCTGTTGGCCTTGTTGTTGTTGTTATGTGTGTGTGTGTGCGAGTGTGTTATTAATGAATTCGCCATTTTTGCAAGCAACCTAATGGCCATTGTAGGCGGACGAGTAGTAGCAGTAGCATCGCAAAAAACAACAAGAACAATAACCGAAAAAACGAAAATAAAAACCACTAAAAGAAAAAAACAATAACAAAAAAATTAAAACAACAAGAGAACAACAAAAACGGAAATAAAAGCAACAAGAAGAGCAACAGCAGAAAAAAAAAACAAAGGAAAAAAAAAWAGCAAAAAATAAAAACCACAATAACAAAACAAAAAAGTTAAAACAACAACAACAACGAAGATTGCGCATACTTCAGTTTCGTATTCATCAGCTCTGCCGCTGACTAATGAACTTCCGCTCAATGTGCTTTGCGTGTGCGTTGTTCTTCCTTGCTTTGCTTCTTATTTGCCGTTGCGCCTCATATGTCTTCTTCACCATTCTCTATTATTTGGATATTTGCAATTTTTTCTACTCTTCTGCTCGATATTCAATAGTGTTGCCATACAGTTTGACATTTCGGCAACTGATATATGCACACATACATATATACATATACTTACGTTAGGGTGGGGGAAAAAACCTATTTTTTTATTATTATTATATTTTTGTTCTGTTTGGCATTCCGAAAAATAGATTCTTAGACACCGCTTAGAAAATTTATCCAAGTATGAGCTCTTTCTTGAGAAGGGGAAGCTCAGTCGCCCTACAGTTTTCTGTGTTTTCTTGTTATCAGTTAAAGAAAAATTCTAAACGAGCTTCAAAACACTTAAAAAAGGATCTCGTGTCTTAGTTTTTGTAGGAAATTGAATGGTCTCTTATGATTTTTTCGCAAGCCTAAACCTTGACCGCGCAGTTAGTTCGGCTTTCTGGCAGGTTGGACAAACAAGCGAGGCAAATGGGTTCGGTAGTGAGCGAGAGCAAAACAATGTCCTGCCATCGTCGAAAACTCCAGCTCTGAGCTGCCCTTGGGCGAAGCAGTGGAAGGGGAAGTTAAATTTTTGAATTCAAATTCGACGCCTCAAATACCCCATAGACCTCTTAGCACATCAGTCGCAAATTTTACCTTCAGATGTGTTGAGAATTTTAACTTTCGCGCAAATTTTGAATTAGACAATTTTACCTCCTATTTTGTCTCACCCTAACATACACACATAGTCAGTATTTTCATACATTATTTGTACATATGTTTACCTGTTTTTACTGCTTTGGCCTCTTCGTATTCAGTGTGTTGCTTTTTATCAATTCTTCATCAATTACTTTGCGTTTTTTGTAACAGATTCGCTTTTGTTATTCCAAGTGCTTGGCACTCGAGTTCATTTCGGTTCATTAACCTAAATGCGGCGTGGAATGCCAAACAATTATTTGTGCGCATTTGAGATGCATATATTATTGGCAGTCGTAGAATTATAAGCCGAATCCACAAACATTTTTTGTTATACACAAGTTTCTATAATGAATGGGTATCCAAGAGTAAGCTTGTGTAGGAATATCCATTGGGTTTCCTTGAACAAGGTTGTGGCGAGATATTCTAACTGTAACTTTTCATCTTTAAGGTTTCTTGGTATTAAAGCTGTCATAGCAAGTAATCTTCTCCACTTTAAGTTGCACATTTCAAGAGTTCAAAGCACGTTTTAGTGCGTCTACCCTTAAACACTCAACACCGTGGGCGACTGACGCGCGTTCATGAAGGTCTTTCTCTCTTACACTATTGCATGTGCATGTAAGACGAACTCACTCACACACTCACGTACAGTTAAGTGCAATAACAATACACATACTTGCACAAATATGTGAAGACGCTGAATGAGTGCCATAAAATCCATCACCACTGCCTACACTCTACACGCAGACAGCGAAGCCACTGAAAAGGCAGAAAAATGCAGAAGCTAAGTGCAAAGCGCTAGGTAAAGATAACGTCTGCACTTGATCCACGTTGACCGCCAACATAGATGTGTGCGTGTGGCGCAGCAGGAAAATATTATGCGAGACAAGTTGTTAAAGACAGTGGAAGAAAATGCACGGCGCAGTATAAAAATCTACATTAAAAACGTGGTGCAGCAAGATAATAACAACTGTGTCTATATATATATATGTGTGTGTGTGTGTAGTAGTAGTTTTACACCTACATAATTGCGCAAAGCCACGTCTAGGCAGCGTCTAAGTGCACGAAGGCAAAGTCAAGTGAAGCATGCAAATATAATATATACTACGAAATAAATGAAGTCGAGGCGGCATGCTGATGGCTTTGGGTTTGGAAGTTCCATTAAAATGCGTTCAAGGCGTTTGATATGCGTTATATGCAGAACTTAATATGCGTTGTCTATAACATAACTCGATAACAAATGCAGAAGGCATAAGCAACGTTTGAAATTTCATTAGTACCTCAAAATGACCAAAGTTTTGAATTCGATTTGAGAATTGAGAATTTTTTTTTTATTTCAAATAAGAAAAAACCCTTGCAGCAAAGTTAAAATACCCTTCACAGTTACATTTTTAATTTCATAAAATATACAAAAGTATTTTAATTTTGATTTTAGTCGAACGGATTGTACGACAGCTATATGGAATAGAGATCTGATCGGAAAAAATTTATGCGAAGATTGTACCGTTGGCTTAAACAATAATCCATAGAAAATTTCGTGACGCTACTTCGACGAAGAAACAAAGTTTTCGAACAATGAATTGATTTTTATCGTGCAGTTTGTATGACAGCTATATGCTATAGTGGGGCGATCTAAAAATTTTTTTCGTAGATTGTACCCTTGCTTCAGAGAATTATCTATGCTAAATTTTTTGATGATATCTCGTCAAATACGAAAGTTTTTCTTATAATGACTGTATTCCGATCCGACAGTTTGTATGGCAGCTGTATGCTATAGTGCTGCGATCTAAACAATTTCTTCAGAGACTAAAGCGTTGTCTTTGACAATAATCCATGCCGAATATCGTGGATATATCTCTCCAAATAAAAAGGTTTTTCTTACAAGAACTCCAATATGATAGATCAGTTTGTATGTTAGCTATATGACAATAAACCAGACCGAATTTCGTGTCATTTGCGCTGCTCTGCAGGTCTTATCTTGTCTTTTTATGGATAATACTGTGTTCGTTTTGTCTTCAGACAAAGCCTCGGCAGTTTGGCTGCTTCAGTGGTGGCGGAGATATTGTCACATCCAAGTCCGAGGTCTCTAGCTGGAGAGCTCCCAAATTACCTTGTTATTCCTTAAATTGAAGCCTCTTACCTCTACTCTAAAGACCCACGATACCTGGATAAGTAAGATACCCAGGTCGCGTGGTGCAAGTTTACTTGAGCAACTTCTATGCAGGTGCTAGAAATCACAGAATTGGTTCAATGAGAGACAGGTTCTCGTCCTTAACAACCTGCCCTTCCAATCCGTCCAGGAGCTTCTGAGTACAGGGTCAGCGACAGCGGCAGTCGCAATCTGCTGAGCTGAGTTGATGGCGGAATGAGTCCGTTTCTCGTTCGCTTGCATCCTTTGTTCCTGCCTATACTTATGGCCTCGAGAACCGCATAATCATAAGTAAATTTTTTGAGGTAGGCATATACTGGTCTATTCTTTTCCTGGGAAAACCAAGGGTCCGCCACGCCAGAGTCGCTTAATACTCTGGATTAGGAGGTGACAGCTCTTGGTTGCCGCACGCATGTGGTTCCTTACCTCTCCTGAATGCGCAGCGCCGTACAGCACCATTCACACCGGTTGGGATGAGCCGTGTATGCTTTGAAACTTAAGAACTTGCACCACGACAAGGTGCCTGGCTTTGAGGAGGCTATCTTTCTATCTATGACAGCTATATTCTGTATTGCTCCGAATGCATGCTTTTAAATGTAACTGATATCTATAAGAAAAGTGTGAACAAGTTCGCAGTTTTCACTTCTGCATCTCAACTTACGAAAATTTTCACTTAAATTGAGGAAAATTTAAATTTTCGTCTATATTGCTTAAATTTTGTACAAACAGTAACTGAAATATTCAAATTAACCACATCCCGGCACATGTGTGTGTTATCTGTCGTGAGTCGAGTGACAGTTTATGAATACATTATGGCGGTAGTATCCCCAGCACCACCATTCATATAGTTATAGGAGGTATCTGTATAATAGGAAAATGCCAATTCCAATCAGAATGAAGCCAAAATCATTTGTAGTTTTCAATAAACACTGTGCGTGATGCAAGTAAATAGGAAAAACAAAAACAAATGGAAGTCAGCAAATGCGTCTCATTAGCAAAAGCTCGTACATATATATATATATATATATATAAATGTGTGTGTGTGTGTGTATGTGGCCGAATGAGTAATTGGACCACATAACCAATGAACCGCATTCACAAGCGCCGAAGTTGTAGTAATTAGTAGTTGGTAACGGCGTGGCGCCTAAAATCGAGCACTTGAAGTTGCTTAGCGGGTAGAGCGGAGGTGACGGTATTTGCGGCAAATTGCGGAGGAGATACGAGTGTGTACCATGAGCCGAGTGTGGAGCGCAATGCGTTCACATTTTTACATTTACATATACCTTACCGAACGCTTTAGGCTGCTCACCACCCGCTGCTGCCCACTGTTATCCTAGTCGGAGTGCGGCTAAGCGTGTACGCTGCAATTTATGCAAATGCAACTGCCAATATTATTGCATTATTGATGTAGTGCCGGCTGCTGTTATTGTTGTTGTGCTTGCTGTAGTTATAGTTGGCTACAATTGAAGTCAACTGCAAATGTAAGTAGACAGCGGGGTTCCGTGTTACTAAAAGGGAGCTTGTTGTGCATTTGGAGCACCAAACACTCGATATATATTTGCAATTTAGTGATGGTTACCAGACTGCCACATGCCACATGCATTTTGCGTTGCGTTGGCAACAAATTTAGCATGCCATCATTATTGGCTGCCGCGTGCCGCTGTGCCCCTACTTCATACCCTCTAAGTGTCCATACATATGTGCATTTGAATGTAAGTGCATGTGTTTGTGTTTCGCAAACCAAATTATTTGAGAGCAGCGCTTAACGCTGGTGGCAACTCGTGTGCCAACCTCGGCAATTAAATATAAGACACAGTCGCCGACTGCCACAACCATTTTGCAACTTGACCAATTGTTGCCATTGTTCCACCGTCTCAGCCTCCGTATCCGTTAATACGCCCATTGTGTATGCCATGGCATTTATTTATGAAACCACAAACACATGCAGCGTCGTCGACGCCGCTCAGCAGCGGTTGCACCTATTAACCAAACTAGCAGCAGCGTCTTCCTGCGCAGCTTTTCAGCAGCTGGCTGTGTATATATGCGTGCATTTGTGCTATGGCATACAAATTTTGGCCAAAGCGGCTGCTTCAACACTTTACTGGCACATATATGTTACAATAGCAACAACAGCTGCAGTGATGTATGCGGGAAAGCAATTGAGTTTTGGTGAATGCCCTGTGGAATGGTTAACCATTTATTGGCCACAGTCTTCGGCCGCATTGAGCATCCTTAAGCGCATGCTAGGAAATTTGTCGTAATTTAGAAAGCAGGAAGGCTATCTTTGCTGCATGTCCGCTTTGCAATTTATAAACAAACAAAATGTGGAGTATAGAATATAGAGATTATAAGAATGTGTTAAATAGTAAAACTGAAATGTATGTAAGTCCTTTGAACTCATTACTTTACCTTTGTTGGGTTTGTGGCAGGTAATATAAAGTTGGGTGTTTAGTAAGCGCGGTTGGCAGCTGTTACAAGCAAAATTAATACTTTGGCTATACCGAAGCCTGAATACTCTCCACAAATAATAAAGTGTCGATATAAGAACTTGATTTTTATTCATGAGTTTGTATGGCAGCTATAAGCGATAGCAGTCCGATCTGAAACATTTCATCCGAGATGATACCGTTGCTGTAGAAAATAATATGTAATAATTTCGTGAAGATATATCTTCAAATAAAAAAAATTTTCGATACAAAAACTTTATTTCGAGCATTAGGTTTGTATGGCAGCTATACGCTATAGTTGCCCGATCTGAAAAATTTCTACGGAGTTTGTAGCTTTGCTTTAGAAAATATTATGTACCGAATTTTGTCATGATATTTTGTCAAATAAAAAAGTTTTCGATACAAAAACTTGATTTCGCAGTACGGTTTATATGGAAGCTATATGCTATAGTAATTCGATCTGCGAAATTTCTTCGGAGCTTTTACTGCTACTTGAAGAAATAATATATATCAAATTTCGATCGAAATTTCGAGATATATCTTCAAATAAAAAAGTTTTCCTTACAAGAACTAGATTTCGAACATTCCGTTTGTATGGCAGCCATGTGCTACAGTAGTTCGATCTAAAAAATTTCTTCGGAGTTTGTAGCTCTGCTTTAGAAAATATTATATATCGAATTTTGTCATGATATTTTGTCAAATAAAATAAATTTCAATATAAAAACTTGATTTCGAACTTTCGGTTTGTATGGTAGCTATATGCTATAGTAGCCCGATCTGAACAATTTCTTCGGAGTTTATATCGTTGCTTTTGGCAATAATCCGTGCCAAATTTTGTGAGGATATCTTGACAAATAAAAATGTTTTCCTTACAAGAGCTAGATTTTGATCGTTCTGGTTATATGGCAGTCATATGCTACAGTGGTCCAATATCGGCGATTACGACAAATAAGCGACGTCTTAGAGTGAAAAGAGATCGCACATAATATCAGATTAATATGTCCAGAAATGAGGGTTTAATTCACATACATGCCGACATATGGCTGCTGAGACAGAGATGCGTATTAAAAGCCGCTTAAGACTCATCGCGATATTTAAAATTCTCAAGAGAGAAGGCAAGGAGTTGTAATAACTCTCTAAATGATTTGCTTCTAATTATCTTTTCGGAATGAGATTTCATTAGCGAATTGCTTGCTTGTAAATTGTTTAAATGAAAATAAACGCCGCAATGGACTATACCAACACTTGTGTCACTCCCCATCGTTGAATGGCGCAGGTAGCAGCATTAATTTTGAACACACACACACACACAAATATAGTGGCTCTGACTTAGTTGCCAAGCCTTCTAATGAGCGTTTCCTTAAAACTGTATTCAAAATTTCGCCAACAACAAATGTTACCGGCGCCAAATCACATTCTGATTGTGCTGCGCTGAATGAAATCAAATCAAATTCCGGCAAGTGGTGCGGAAACCTTGAGAAAAGTTGAAGCTAAACGCTTATAGCAATTAGCGCTTGCATGAGTGGTGTTGGTGTGTGTGTGTGCGCAAATCTAAACTCTTTTCTAATTAAATTGCACTCATACGCACTGGTGTGCCGAGTTGCAAGCAAACGTGCAAGTAGCGCCATCGGTTGGCTGGAAAGTGTTGCTGCAGCAGCAAAGCGTGTTGCATGTGGCTCAAAAGCGCTAAAGCACGCTGCTAAACACAGTTAAAAACTGCGTCAAAGTTGAGCTAAACAACAACAATAATAATAGGACGCCTTACAATATGCTTACTTCCATGCATGTGTGTGTGTGTGTTTGTGTATATATCAATAGCTGTGCGCATATTCAGCATTCCCAAGCGCGTAGTGTTTGCATTTTTGAACTGTATGCTTAGGTTTCGCCTCGAAATAGTTGAGTGCAAAATACAAAATTCACATTGCACTTAGTTCATAATGCAATTCATGTTGTTGCTGATGGATTGTTGCTACACTTACACGCTGTATTGTTGCAGTTAGTTATTGTTGCGCATTGTTTGCGCTTGCTATTGTTGTTATTATTATTGTAGCACTTAACCTGTTCTACATCAACATTAACATAATATGACTGCAACAAACTGCAGAAACTTTCAAAACACCAACAACAAGCACAAAAACACCATGTACGTGGGGTGGCAGCAACTGCAATGTGTATGGGAAATTTGTCGTGGCGTTGTTCGTGCTGCAATTGTGCGCGGAGAAACAAAAACAAGAAAAAGGCGGCAACAATGGTAAATAATAAAAATTTGATGTGTTGCTGTTGCAGTGGTGCACAAATGGGTGAGCAGCAGCTTGAACTTGTTGAAAAGTGTTCGTTGCGTTTCCATATCCATTGTTGCTGCTAAATTTATAGACTTTCACACACATGTGTGAGCACTTAACGTGTGTTAGTCAACGCATAACGAAAAATCGGTTTATACTTCGTGTACTAGGTACGCTTTATTGATAGAGTGCATTGAACTGAATTGAAAGAAAGCAGAATAGTCACGTATCCAACAAAAAAAAAAATTGTTAACTTCGGTTGGCCCACAATTCCCAAAGATTCACAAATACGAAAGGTTTCATACCAGAACTTGTTTATAAACGGTTAGTTTGTATGGCAGCTATATGCTATAGTGCTCCGAATTAAAAAATTTTTTCCAAGAATGTAGCATTACCTTGAAAAATAAGACGTACCAAATTTTGTAAAAATATCTTGTTAAATGAAAAAGTTTTCCATACAAGAACTTGCTATAGATGAGTCAGTTTGTATGAAAGCTATAAGATTTAGTGGTTCGATCTGAACAATTATCTAGTAAATTGTATTATTGCCTGGGGCAATATGTCATGCTAATTTTCGTGAAGATATCTCGTCACATAAAAAAGTTGTCCATACAACGAAATTACTTTGATAGTTCAGTTTGTATGGCAGCTATATGCTCTAGACTTTCGATATCGGTGATTTCATTAAATTATAAGCTTTTTAGCGAGCAAATAGTATGTGCAAAGTTGCAGAGCGATATCTCAAAAACTAAGAGAGTAGTTGGCGTATATACAAACTGTCCGCTTTAGTTTGTTGCGAGATATACTCCTACACTACTGAACCGATTTTTGTATAACTGAGTACACTCCGTTCAATTTGATGCTAATTAAAAGATAGCATATTTTAAGTCTCAATTGCTTTAAAAGTAAAATAATTTTTTGAAAAAAATAAAAAATTTCAAAGGAAAAAAAATAAATACATTAAAAATTTAAAAATTTTGATAATAATAATGATAAAATAGCAAGAAAGTAGGCCTCGCAAGGGTTGACACAATACAAGTCTTTATGTGAGGTTATGTTCAGAGCCAGGTTCGCGCACGAATCAGTGGCTTTAACGAGACGGAGGAGAATAGTATTAGTCTGCCAGCCATTTCGGTAAGATGGCACTTTTACCTACCGAGGTGACAGAATACTGCCCACGCTAGCTCTTTGTCAAACTAATCCGTTCCGGGTTTCCAGTACTCCTACTCTTTAACCAGAATCTTACTGGCCTCGATTCTGATGGGCGATTCTTTTGGTGCTTCTCATTGCTTTCTCGTCGCTTTGTGGGTAGGTTCTCCCACAGTGTAATCCCTGTGGGGGTTGTGGGTGCTTATGTAAAGGCGGTATCTTTCACCTCTTTGCCGGAGGTTGATTGTGCAAATGAGGCGTTTTGAGCCAAGCCTTGCTCTCCTGCGGCTCTGGGTCGGCGCTGGCAATTACTATTCGCAGCTAACCTACTTAAAAGAGGCTGTACACTGCCAGCCAGCTGTTACCCTGGTAGTAGCCTGAGCGCAACATTAACCAATAATTCTCACCCTTAATCATTATATTTATATTGATGTTGACATTGATATTGATATTGATATGGATATGGATATTGATATTGATATTGATATTGATATTGATATTGACATTGATATTGATATTGATATAGATATTGATATTGATATTGATATTGATATTGATATTGATGTTATTGATTTGATGCTATTTAATGTGTATCATAGCTACAGCAAACCGTGGCGAGATCTACTAGTTCAATGTATACTTTCATTTCATCATCAGTAAAGTTTCATTTCGTTAAATTCTGTTTGACTTTTTACTACAAAATTCTTCTGCTTTCGCTTTAGTTTTGCTTTACACGTCATTTGATTACTTTCAACAGTTTCCGTTTTTGTTTTCACAGTGTAGTTTATGTTTCCAAAACAAGCTTCTCATCCGCTTTTGCAGCAGCACTTTTTTTACTCGTTTTTGCGCTTTCTTTCTGTTTAACTTTGCCCTCTACTCAACTTCGCCTTTGTTGCTGTTGTTTATGTTATTATTCTGCAATTTTTGCGAAAATGTTTGCCATTTGTTTTAGCGCCAATGCTGATATGAAGTAGATTTTTGGCGGTTATTTGCGTGTTTTTTGCTATTGTTGTTGCAGTGTGATAAGGCAATACTTCCCAGCGTTTTTGCAGTTAAAATTATATAATAAAAAACTGAAGAAACTATTTTCTTTATGAAATTCGACAACGCAAGCACGAAAATGTCAATTGCTTATAGCTGAAATGTAGCCTTAGTGTTTGTACTGTTAGAAGAAAGAGAAAAAATATGTGTGTAATCAAAAAACATATGTGTTAGTGTCATCAAGTCTAAAGTAAAACTGTTATTATAGATAAATTTCAATAAATTTGTGCTTAAGTTAGAAATAATAGCTAAAATTTGGGAAAGTATAAATTAATGCGGTAAAAATAATAATCAAAATTTGGGTTAGTTTGGATTAAAGTGGGCAATAGTGCTTTTAGATACATTTTAGTTTGTTTGTAACCTGCTAGCTATTTCGCCATAATCCGCAAACTAAATGTGGCCTTAATAGTAATTAGCATAAGATACCGTTTCACCACTATTTATGATAAGCATCCTTATGACACGAACCCTTGCAGTTAATCCTTTTTTGTACTGAGAGTACGTTTTAAGGGGTTACATGGGTTTACTCGGGTAAAAAAGAACTTTTTTATAATTTTTTTCTCATATAAAAAATGAAATATTTTATTAGAATTTTTTACTGTTACAAATATATACTATTAACAAAGAAATGCTGAAACTTTTGGAAAAAAATATTTTAAACTCGGCCATTGCCTCGCTATTTCCAGTGACCCTTCGGAAAAAAGATGTGTCCGCGTTGGCAGAATAACTCCTTACAGGACTTACCTAAAGTGAAAAAAATACGTGTCTTAGTTAAAAGCTTAACTTAGAACTTAGAACAAAGAAAAAATAAAAAACTGAAAATTTGATTTTTTTTAAATATTTTTAATCGAGAAAAATTCTTCGTCCAAGAACTCCATAAATTTTGATGAAGATCATTTGAGTAGTTCTCGAGAAATCTTGCGAACCAACTTCAAAAATACAGTTTCGAGAAACGCGTTTAAAGACGGCGAAATTAGCTTAGCTTTCCTCGAACGCAAAAGTTCTCAAGGCTGCATCTTCGAAACTATTACTCGGAACAACTTGAAAATGTAGGACGTTATTCTAGAGGTGTTGTTTAATAAGACAATTTAAACTGGTAAACACATGTAACCCCTTCAAGAGTCACCCTCCAAGTTTTCGATAGAGTTTTTGTAGCACGACTTGTTCTTTGCTTCAAAATAGGCCGCATGACATTTTTTTTCACAGCGATTTTTTTTTTTTTTTTTTTTTTTTTTTTTTTTTTTTTTTTTTTTTTTTTTTTTTTTTTTTTTTTTTTTTTTTTGAGATATGAAAACAGAAAATAGTCGCCTGTGGGACAGATGTGGTGAATAAGAAGGATATTGAAGCAATTTGAGAGCCGAATCATGAATTTTCGCCAGAGGTTTCACGTGTTCATCGCGTGCAGTCCGTTCAGTCCATTCTGATGAGTGTCGATTGTAATTCGGTGTGAAATGATGGAGCTATGTTTTATGCAGTGTAACATACCGATGCAAAAACTCGGATTTATTACGCTTGAATATCTCCAAACATTAATCCGTCTCATCGTCGTTGTTTTTGATCAAAAGTGAGCTCACGCGGCATCCACTTTGCACAGACCTTTCTCATACCCAAATATTGGTGCATAATATAGTATACACTTTCAGTTGATATCTTTAGAGTGCCTGCCATCTCGAAAATTTCTCATCCAAAATTATTTTATGGACTTTTTTGATGTTTTTGTAGGTCGGTAACAACATCTTTAGGGCGTCCACTGCGTTCACCGTCTTCGGTGCTTATTTCACCACGTCTAAACTTAGCATACAAATTCGTAATGGTTGATTTTGCTGTAGCAATGTTCGAAAACTCGTCATCAAGCCAAGTAAATTCGTATGTAAAAAAGCCAAAGTTTCACAATTTTTGCAGTGTGCATGGAGTCATTACCCTCTTAGAACAAATATCTATCCTCCAACACCAGTTTTTGCTTCTTATTCGCTTTAAGTATATCCAAATAAACACTCTAATCCATTGTTTACTCAATAAACTCGATATTGCCCACTCCGTTACTAGACATACACTCACATACCATTACGTCATTTCGAACGTGTTTTACAAGCTTTTGCTTATGGAGTGCAATATCGTTTTTTCTCCAAACAAGCTTACATTCTTTTATTCCAAATATGCAAAATCTGCTTACGTCAGAGAAAATATTCCGTTTTCAAAACTCCACCAGCTTGTTAATATATTCATTGGGATATGCACCTCGCTTTTGCCTGTTCGTCAATGAAATGAGTGGCTCCTTTCGTGCGTTTTGGCTCCGATAACCAGCTTTTTTGAAAATTTTGCGCACGTGTCAGCGCAAATGGTTTTCTGGAACGTTATTTTTCATCAGTTTTGCAACATTTGAAGCCTTCACCTTTAGATTTTTCTTATACAGCATCGTCTTCGTAAACTTCACAAATTTCATTGGTGGCTTGCGTGGCATTCTTGCCTTTTTTATACAAAAATTTCAAACTACAGCGAATTTCACCATAGTTTTTCTTATTTTTGAACAGCTGTAGCTTTTTTACAACTTACTATAAATAATAATTTTTTATTTATGTGTTTAAGTGAAGCTTAAAATCTCACCTTTCCAATGCTGACCTTTCCAATATGACACAATGTGATTGATAGCACGGGAGGTATATTATACGAGGATCTGTATGACTGCAACGACATCTATTGACAAAATGCGAAAATACTTTTTCAACTGGCCAATATATATTATGTGGGTTTGCGATATTAGGGTGCTAAAAACTGTGCAGCAAACTTAATGTTCGCTGCTTGAAGTATAAATTTGTAAAAATATCATCTACTTAAGTACAAGCAACAATTAATGCACGAAGGCTGCTTCAAAATCTACTTTGCTTCAATAATTTCTGATAATATTCAAATATTGCCAAGCAGTAAGAGTAATTAAACCTCAATGCGTCATTTCAAAGAGGTAATTAAATTTATGCTTAATAAGATTTAATTAAAGATACTTACATTAAATATAATCTCCACTAGAATGTGTGAATTGTGTGTCTATAATACCTAGGCAATGCTATGTTCGAATATTATAAATTTCTGTTTGTTAAAAGCATAGTTACCACTAATGTTACTCATACGACCTGTCGCCCAAGTCATCCAGCAAGAATATTGCATACCTTGACTTGACTTGTGGCACGCTGTGAAAGCGCTTGTCGAATTTCTAATAATTATATAATTATTAAGGCGCATACAACAACACATAATACTGGCACAAAGCCAATGCCAATCTTGTTAAAGGCAGCGAAATCCAATAAGTCTACGGCCAGTAAGTTTTTGACCGGTGTTTAAGAAGAAGCTAATTCGAGGCAAACGTCAGCTGTGGGCGTGTAGGCTGCAGCTGGCAGCAATATGCTTAGGTTGGTATCTATATATATACTAAGGTATATATACACACATATGTGCATCTATTTGTTTAAGTAAATGCTTTTAATAGCTGCAATCAATTTACAAAGCAAAATTTAGCCAATAATAGACAGATATTTCGAAAAACCAATTACATCCTTAGACAAAGTCATACACACACACACAAGCACACTAATATGGCTATAGATTTTTGCTAAGCAACATAATGTACTAACATTTATTATAATGAGTTAGTAGCGGCATTTAGTATGATAAACTCAATTTATATGTGCCTCAAACATATACACATATGCGCATACTCAAACACGGCCTTGTATTTTGTAGTTGGCATTGTAAGATATGCGCAAGCGGCTTAACCACAGCAGCCAAGCGTCTAACCGCATGGCTGTTGGTGAAATATCTCTACTTGCACATGCTAAATACATATATAAAGGGTGTTCTTTTGGGCTTCTGCTTTGAACGTAGAAATAAAATGCTTATAATTTAATGTTAGGATCAAGAACGTAAGATTTATTATAAAGACAAGCAGTGGTAAACGCAATATTTTCGCTGAAGTCGTGGGCGACAGGTCGTATGAGCAACATTAGTGGTATATTGGCTGGAAGACGTGTGTAACGGGTCTTATAAGTAACATTAAAAATAATTTCGGACAAGCGATCGAATAAATTCCAGCCGAGAAGCCCAAATTTCGAACAATTGGCGCCTCTGGTGAATATGGCAGCAATAACGTGACAATATGTGATCTACCAAGGCTTCTATCGTCTCTGAAATATGAGCTGATTATTCTCTTCCAAGACACCAATCGACTCAGGAATATCGCCACATCACATAACCCCCAAAAAAAATATGGTGCAGCGGAGCTGAATCGTTCGATCTTGAAGGACACGCCACTGATCAACGAAGCGAGTTAATGCGCTCACTAAAAATCGCAACTGTCGAGCAGGTAACTTTATCGAAGGAGACTATTCGCTTACAGAAAAAGATACTGAGGAACTAATCTGCTGAATGAAGCTGCCTAAACTTCATGATGATGATGACGTAATCGCCTCAACAAAGTTGCCTAAACCTCATGAGGACGCAGTCCTGTCCGCTCATAGAAGCACACAGGTAGACACAAATAACAACTGTCTTCAAGATAGTCAAGATTAACCTACAACAGGCTAGTGTCGCCTCGGCGGTAATAACTAACTACGTAGCCTCGGATCATTCATGGACTGAGCTCTGACGAAGCTTGTCGCTTCTATGAGCTAAAGTCCGAGACACAGGCGCAAATATTGTTGGAATGTGATGTCACCTATCACCATGATAGGCCAGGTCAACGTAGGCAATGCTATTGTCGCCTCGGCGATAATAACTTTATAAGTACTCACTTATGATACAAGCACTGAGTTCTGACGAAACTTGTGAGCTAAAGTTCGAGACTTCGGCGCAAATATTGTTGGAATGCGATGAAGGGACTAGATCAAGACTGACGCATGTTTGACGCAAGCAACCGAAGCAAAGTCAAATTAATCCAGCAATTACTCGATTTTCTAAGGCCTTTAGGATTCAAGAAACAATATGAAATACTAAGGGAGTGCAGTAGACCTATGGTCGAATTGCACTTCTTACCGATATATCAAAGTCTGGCAAACCAAACTTGATATCAGCTGTTTCAGCTGTCTAAAAAACAAACCACGAAACAAACAAAGGATTTCCTTACTTAAAACGACACGTCTAAAAAGCATCCTTTACATGTACATATGTGCGTGTCTTAGTTGTGTGCTTATCTTAAGGCAGCTATCTTTGGCCGGAGAGTGGTTGATTTGTGCGGCTGTTTTGGGTTTTCTTGGTCGGTTAGCTCACCATGCGAACACTCAACTGCACGATTGAGTTATTTTACTTATGGTCCAATAAAATCTATGAATTCTTATAGCTATAATTACCATAGTTGCATTAAAAATCACAAAAACCAAAATAGAGCCTTAGACTCAGGCTTGAAATAATGAGTATATCAATGCTGCCTGCCTTCCATTTGGCATTTAGCGTCTTAATATTGCTGCTCGTAGTTTCCTACCGGCTATGCTTGAAAGTTCGGCGCATTTTGATTGATATGCAGCGCAGCTAGTATCCATTTTCTTACGCATACCAGCACACAGTCCACACATAATTGTACTTAATCCCGCTTTTGTGAATGCGTGCTTGAACGTGCGCGGAAATTTCCGCAGCAGTTAACGCATAATTAAGGCGCATTATGTCGGCAGTCCAACTAACCGTACTGCTGTGCCTAATTGCATGCTTAGCTAATCTAAACGCTTGCCACGCCTCCGTTAAGCCGAAATTTATTCATAGATCGCTGAGCTAAGCGGCATTGGCAAAAAATATAACTATAAGGGCGCTGTCAAATAGATGTGGTTGAGCGTCTGTGTTTATGTGTGGTGTGTATGTAGGCGTGCTGCATTTGTAATAGTTTCGTGCGCCCAAAATAATACGACAGAGATTTATGGCGTACATTATGTGCGGCTATTAATTATTGCATACTTTTGGGCGTGCACTGATAACTAATACATGGGCGTTTCTAACTATTTGTACTGAGAGGCTAGCGGTAATGTCAAGTGCATTTTAAAGTGTACGTGGAATTGATAATAAATGAGAGCGAGGGAGGAGAAGAGCCTTCAGAAACTACAGACTTAGTTTTGGCTCAAAACGGAATTTAACATTTGAATAGCTACATTTACATAATATAAGATAATAGAGATGGGGCGCACTTCTGAAAGAATTAAAGTTTGTATTTGTTATACCTAAAACAGGCATATACAAATTTTGTAACAGAAGGAAGTCTTGGACACCATGTAAAATATACGCATCAAATATAAAATCTATAAAGAAATAGCGTGTTGAGCTAGTCGTTTTAGCCTTGGCCGTCTGTATATACCTCAACTAGTCCCTTAGTTTTTAAGATATCGTTCTGAATTTTTGCATACCTTCTTTTCTCTCCAAGGAGCTTCGTTCGTTTTCGGAATCGCCGTTTTCGGCCCACTATGTCATATAGTTGCAAAACAAACTTAACAATCAGACTCAAACTCTTGTAGAGGAAACTTTTTTATTTGACAAGATATTTTCACGAAAGTCGGCATGGATCATTGCCAAAAGAAATCGTGTAATCTTCGAAAAAATTTTTAAGAATGGACTACTATAGCATATTGCTGCCATACAAACTGAGCGATGAAAATAAAAGCTTTATATCAAAACCCTTTTTATTTAAAAAGCAACATTCACAAAATTATACGAGAATTATTTGCTAAGAGAATGAGACAATATCCGGAAGAAATTGCTTAGATCAGACTGCTTCTGCATATGGCTGCCATACAAAGTGATCAATCAAAATGAGATTCTTGTATGCCAACTTACTATTTGACAAGATATTTTCACGAAATTTGGCACATATCATTCACTAAATCTACGGCATAAACTGCAAAGCAATTGTTTTGATTGGAACATGTAGCTTTCATACAAAGTGAACAATCAATATAAGGTCCTTGCATGGAAACCTTTTTTATTTATCAAGATGTTTTTACGAAATTTTGTGAGTATTATTGTCGGAAGCAACGTTACAATCTCCAAAAAAAAAAAATTCAAATTCTACAGCTATAGCATATAGCTGCCTTACAAACTGATCTATGAACATCTCGTTCTTGCTAGCTTGCATTAACAGTACATTTTTTTCACTAACATTTTATAGCACCAGTATTTTCCATTTTATGCACTTTTAATTAACTTCGCTTTATGGTTTTTTGAAATCCCCCGACTTGCTATTCACACTCCATTTAACGTTGGCTCCCATCTTTAATACCTTTTCCGAGCAAACTTCACCTTTGCCTGACGCCAATACAAGTAGAAGTAAATCTGCACAAAACATCAAAACTTGCCAGCATCTTCGTTGCTTAAATGCCCCGGCGACAGTTGGCAAAACTTGCATCCGCTTCAACTTTAAATAAAACACAACAACTATATGTTTGTTGTGAAGCATTTCAACTTTATATGATTCTTATCTTATCTTTTGCTTGGAGAGCACATTGAATTGTAAATTGCATTGCAAACATTCACAAATCTGCAACTATTTTGCAGCTTACGGCTGTTCTTTTAGGCCACTGCTGAAAGATAAACTGCAAAGTTTCAATCTCCGCCGTGTGACCGCCGTCCGTGCGCACCGCCCGCAATTCCATTAGTGTGAGTGCATCAACTCGACTTGTCCACCCACCCCCGCCAACGCAGCCCGTGGACCGCCATAGTGATGCCCGGCGACCGGCGCCCGCAGCAGCGGCAAAGTTGAAAGTGCAACAACGAAAAATACTTGGAGCGGTTATTAATATGCAACTGCAACTCTTGTGCCGGCTACGAGAGTGGTTGCGGCGCAACTCTTCCAATAATAAACAAAGTCCGTACAAAATACAACAACAACAATGCGGCGCTTAGGCGGAGCGATAACAGCGCAAACTACATCATAAATTCGTGCAAACTGCTGGCAATGTGTTGGTTGGGGCGTGTGGCGGTGGCAGGCGTTGGTTATGCCAGCAGAACACTTGAGAAATAAATTTTGTCGCTTTCGGTTAGAATGTGTTATTTTTTTTTTTTTGTTGTTATTGCTTCCTGCGAACTTTGCTCGTGGCGACGACGGATGTGAAGGTAAGGGGTAGCGTCAAGGCAAGAGTTTAAAAATGGGCGTGGACTTCTTACGACCACTTGGTGGACACTTTTGAACATTTTGTACAGCTATAATGCCTGAAAAGCAGAGCTCCACCTTTTCCTTTAATATATACTATTTGTGTAAATGTGCACTTAGCGGCTTATTTATATACAAATATAGACATAAATGAGTATGTATTTACTAAATAATATATTTGGTTGCGCAAAATAAATTCCTAATTTAAGTTTGTATACATATTTAAGTATAAGCAGGCGTACACTAGGGTGTGAGTTTTTTCACAAGTTTATTCTTTTTTCGCAAACGCCGCCTGCAGTATCAGCTTTTGTCTTAGAAAATGTTTGAAGCTATTTATTTTTGATTTAAATAATTTAACTCACATATTTTACTAGTAATTTATTTACTTTTGCCATAGATTTTTTTCCTTCAAAACAAACAGACGTACAGTTTTGAAAAATATACCTTGTACTACAAAATTTTTCGCTCTACAGAGACGATGATAATGATCTTTTTTCATAAAATATTTCTTTTAAAAGTTATAATCTGTTTAAATATGTTATAAATCAAATGTGCTGTATTCATATGTTACACCATGTCGTATGAGCAACACAGAACGTACAAATCAGTGGGATGATATTCCTTTCGTGCACCATGTCGTATGAGCAACGAAGCCTGTACGAATCATTAATGATTGCTCATGTCGCTTGATGTCTAAATTTAACTGCGTTTAATTGCGTTTAACTTTTGAAGGAGTAGTTTTCTGGAAAAAATTATTAAGAGCTATTTAAAAGAGGATAAAATTTTCTTCCAGAATATAAGAATTTCTAGGTTATTGGTTTACTATTATTTAATGAAAAGATCGATATAGAACGATTTAATCGATTTAATCGACCGGTGCTTGATCCTAGAGAATCTATTGTTTGATGAAAAAAATATTAAAACATCTCATATAAAATATATGGGAAGACTAAAATGACTTAAGCAAGGATGAAATTAATATTTTTGTACAAAAACTGAAACTTCAGTGGGCGTTTGAAAAAAAAATAACTAGAACCAAACGGTCGTTGATTCAAGTTTTCTAAAAGGAACTTCATTTTTATCGATCAGTTTGTATAACAGCTATATGCTATAGTTGTCCGATCTGAATAATTTTTTCAATAATTGCAGTGCTATATTGAATAATAACATATACCAGATTTCGTGGCGAAAACTGGTCAAACAAATAAGATTTCCATACAAGGACTTGAGTGTGATCGGTCAGTTTGTATGACAGCTATTTGCTATAGCGTTCCGATCTAAATGATTTTTGTAGAGATTATAGCGTTGCTTTGGATAGTATTATATGACTAATTTCATGAAGATACCTTGACAACTAAAAGTTTTTTCCATACAAGGACTTGAGTGTGATTGTTCAATTTGTATGAGATCTATATGCTATAGTTATGCGATCGGAACAATTTCTTCAGTGATTAGAGCACTACTTTGTGTAATAACATATACCAAATTTCGTGGAGAAAGATTGTCAAATAAAAAAGTTTTTCATACAAGAACTGAATTTTAAGCGATCAATTTGCATGACCGCTATATGTTATAGTAGTCCGATATCGCCGTTTCCAACACGTAAGCAGCTTCTTGCAATAAAAACAGAATTTGTAAAATTTCAAATCGATAACTAAAAAATTTACCGACAAATTTGCAAATATACGCACAAGGATGTAGCGCACACCCTATTATGCACAGACATACGCACAAAATTATATATACACATTCGAAAGCGGCGGTAAATGCGAGTTTAATAGCGTTGTTGTTGTACTTGTTTATACCCAAAACGCACTTACTTTCTTATAAAAGTTTATTGCCTCCACCTCCACCTCCAACTCCAACGCCAGCAATTCAAGACAACCCTTTCGATATCAGCCCGCCAACCCATCAATTTGGGTAGCATCATAAGGTGGTGTGGGTGGTTGGAAATTGCAATGCAAATTTTATTTTTATTCAAATTTGATGTGGTTACTTTGGCGAATGGACTTTAAAGTGTTTATTTTGACACACTTTGTAATCATTGCACTTCGGTGAATACACCCCGCCCCACTTAAATGGCGCACAACGAGGGACTTACAGCTTTGCATAACTATAATATTTGAGCTAACTTGCGAGTGTTTCAGTGCGACTCGCTGGGACTTTTGACGCATTAATTTGCTGTGGTTATATGCAAGAAAAAAGTTGCAAAGAAAATGGTGGCAGTTAAGCCGCTGGCGATAAAAAATGCCAATCGATGACTTGAAGCAGCTTTAACACAGAATTTAGTGGAGAGGCAGTAGAAAACCAACATCTCCATGAGTATGCGTAGAAAAGTAATATGTAGAAGAAAGTCAGAATGTAAAGTAGCAAGTTGCATTTCAAAGGCAATCCTCCACATATAGTGGCAAGAAGGACTCTGAAGACGGCAAAAAATGGCGTTGGCTTCAAATGCTGATGACTTAAAATAAAAAGACTTTGATGCCAACATTTCGTTGTAGTTGTTGTTGTTGTTTGATGCTTCTGATAACAACTGCTGTTGCTGTCGCCTGCGCTTTTGATGATGCGATGATAGTGCAGCATATTGCAGCTACGAGCTTGATGAAGCCATTGTTAACGGAACATATGTTGCATGTAACGCTCTACAACGTGGCATTGCATGCATGTAGATGTACATGCGCACTTCTTTAAATGCATGTATGGCTGTATGTGTGTGCGCTGTAAGTGCTTATACATATGTGCAACAGCAATTTAAGAGCGGTGTTGAGTGGAATTTGCAGTGGCTTTCAGCTTTTAAAAAGCGACAAAACGGTAAATGCTTCAATGTGCACATGTACGAGTAAATTCGTACTGAATGCAGCTGTGTCTGTGTTTTCACCAGCTATTAAAGTACAAAGCAGTCAGTGCCAAGTCTAGAGTTAACTACCACAGCAATGCCTGAAAAATTAAAGTGTGTCGGCAAAACAAAAGCTATCGTGCAACATTTTGCCGCAGGCTTAATAAACAAAGTGAAATGCTGAATTTTGTTATGCGTAGGCGCAGTCCAACGTTTCATTGCCGCATTACACCTGCCTATTCTTTGTACTGTTTTTTGATGCTGTACATTCTACAGCTGTGCTGGGAAGTGCGTTGGCTGCGTGGCTAAAAAAAAATTTGAAAATTTCGATTTGTAGCTTGGAACACATTGAAGGAAACGGCGGAGATACTATAAATATATATTAAGAAATGATCCGCGTAAGAAGCTGAGTCCACGTGACCATGTCCGCCGGTCTGTCTGTATATATGCGAAATAGTCCGTCAGTTTTTGAGGTATTGGTCCGAAATTTTGCACACATCTTTTTCTCCCTCAGAAGCTGCATATTTGTCGTAACCGTCGATATTGGACGTCTATAGCACATATCTGTCATACAAACTAACCGATCAAATTTAAGTTCTTGTATGGAAACGGGTTTTATTTGACGGGTAATTTTCATGAAATTCCGCAGAAATTATTAAATGCATCAATGGTATAATTTCTGAAGAAATTGTTAAGATCGGTTCAATATAGCATATGGCTGCCATACAAACTGACTGAAAATCAAGTACTTGTATGGAAAACTTTTTTCTTCGAAGAATTATTATCAAGAAATTTGGTGTGAATTATTATAAGGGGCAACTATATAATATCTGAAAAAATTGCTCAGATCAGACGACTATAGCATATAGCTGCCATACAAACTGCCTGATCAAAATCGAGGTTTTGTATGAAAAATTTTTTTATTTGAGAAATTATTGTCACCAAATTTCGTGTGAATGATAACAAAAGAAAAAGATACAATACCTGATGAAACTATTTCGATCAGCGCTCTCAAGCATATAGCTGTCATACAAACTGGTAGATCATAATCGAGTGCTCATATGGAAAGCTTTTTTATTTGAGGATTTATAGTCACGAAATTTGTGTGAATTACTATTATATACAATGCTACAATATCTGAAGAAGTTATCAAAATCGGACAACTATAGCATATAGCTGTCATATAAACGCTCTCTAGCATATAGCTGTCATACAAACTGGACGATCATAATCGAGTTCTCATATGGAAATCTTTTCTATTTGAGGAGTTATAGTCACGAAATTTGATGTGAATTATTATTATATATAATGCTATAATATCTGAAGAAATTATCAAGATCGGACAACTATAGCATATAGCTGTCATATAAACGAACCGCACAAAATGAAATTCTTGTATGGAAAAATTTTTTGT
>NW_017535185.1:1896559-1911284 GCF_001853355.1 Bactrocera latifrons
CTGAAGAAATTATCAAGATCGGACAACTATAGCATATAGCTGTCATATAAACGAACCGCACAAAATGAAATTCTTGTATGGAAAAATTTTTTGTTTGAGGACTTTTTGTCACGAAATTTTATGTAAAATATTATACAAGCAAATGATGCAATTCCTGAAGAAATTATTCAGATCGAACGACTACAGCATATAGCTGCCATATAAACTAACCGCTCTAAATCGAATTCTTAATGTAAAACATCTTTATTTGTAAAGAATATTATAACTTAGAAACAAATCAAACATTCTAAATATTTTCCAATTATTATTTCCACTTTTCACACATAAAATACTACATTACGTAACTGTTATTTATTCATTTGATAAATATTTTCATTAATATAAGCAACACTTGCTTCAACTAATTTCTCTCTCTCTCTGCTGTACTCTCCGCACACGAATGAACTGCATTTGTATGTTGCTATAAGTTCATATGTGTAAATATGCTCTTGTAAGTATGTATACGTGTGTCTCGTCGACTTCCAGAAGCGAAGTGCACAACCGAAGTGCAACAGGACTAAACCGCTTAATGTGGCGTCATGACGACACCTATCACACCGCAGCAAACAAGCTAAATCATAAGAACCGCTTGTGGTACAACAACAACAACAATCCGAGTAATTTGCAATCCGATAACATTTGCATACAGCGCGCGCTTCCGCATTGGTTGCCGCCGCCGCCGCGGCAATGGCTGAGTGAGCGCGTACAGCTGTCGTAATGAGGCATTAAAAATGTGGCAAGTAATCGAAGCGGCGCTAATAAGCCGCAAATCGCTTAAGTGCGCCAAGCAAAAGCAATTGGAAACGTGCAATGGCGCGTCAAAATTGTTGCAACCGTACACAATGCCAACGAAACCTTGCCACTGTGTCGAGTATGATTGTTGCTGTGTAAGCGGGGGGCGTACGCGGCAGTGTGGGCGCAGATGAGCAGCATTTGCGGTAGGTGTGCAAACACTAAGCGTTAAGCTGATTGCACAACTATTTACCGGCACTACGCGCTTGCGCCAGCCCACTTTGGTTCTGAAGTAATTTCACTGTGAATCGCCCCGATTCCGCCCCAATCGTCGCTAATGTGGCACGTTGAGCCGATTGCTATTTGGCAACAACTGAAATTAATTCACAACGCAATCGAGCATGCAACATAACGGCAATTACTTAGCTCTTGGTATGCGCTGTGTGTCGGGGAAATGAGCGTGCGCCACGCACACCGCGAGCACCCGGCTGCCTACAACTGCTGGCCGTCTGGCAAAATGTATGTGTAACGTTGCCGGTGGTAATGCGAGACGTGCGTGCTAACGTAACGTTGCTAGTGCGGTGCTGGTGGTGTCATTTTGCTGCAAACGTGGCAAGGATGTTGCCAACTAATTTGGCAAACTAACAACCGTGTTGCATGTTGGCGCATGCGTGCGCAAGTGTGTGCTAAGGCAACACCACTCTAACGGGCGTATCGATTTGCAACATTTGACACCTAACGGCAGCGTACGTCCGTCCGTCCGCCTGCCCACCAGCCAAGCATGCCGATTGCCAGTGCCAAAACGTTGGAAAACGATGGCGCCTGCAGCCCTAGGTGAAGTTGTTGCTATTGTTGCTGCGCGCTCGCTGTCATTTGCCATTTCGCTTACGATTATGTATGCATGTGTGTATGTGTTTGTGTGTGTTCCGTTGCCACGACGTTGCGCGCTTGTGGCGGGAAATGTAAATTGTATTAGCAGCACTCCTCAAGTTTACCTGTTGGCAGCGACAGCAGCAACAGCAGCAGTTGCACGTCGCCAATGGCACTGACACTGACAGCTTCATTGCGGCAGCGTAGCAATGAAGTGTAAGTTGATTGCGAAGTGAAAGTCGCAAACGGATGCAACGAAATTTTACACACTGTCAATGTGTGAATGGTATGAAGTTGCGATTGTCACTTACTGTGCATGGCTGTGTGTTTTGGCTGCGCCGGTTGCAAGTTTGTTACAGTTAAGTAGTTACTTTGGCGCGCTGATGTGGCAGAATTTGTTTACTGAGACAATGTCAATGGAGACAACTGTAATGCGATTGGCGTCGAAGACGAGCGTGTTTTATTGCACTTTGATGGCAGCCTACTAGCGTTGTTGGCAGCAGCAGCTCATAACAGTTAAATCAATTTGCTAAAAAGGCAAAATAAATGCAGTAACAGAAGATTACTAAGGGAAAGTGGCTACCACAGCGTGTTTTTGTAGCGGATTTTAGTTGATTTTCTGGACAAACACTTGATTTTGATACTTCAGTTTGTGTGACATCCATATGTTATAGTGGCCCGATCTTAACTATTTTCTCGGATATTGCACCGCTGCCTTAAATATTTATTCATGCTAAATTTCGTTCAGATATCTCGTCAAATGAAGAAGTTTTCCATACAAGAACTTCATTTTTATAGGTCAATTTGTATGACAGCTAGGGGTCCGATGCGGAAAAAATCTTCTAATATTTTAGCGTTGCCTTAAACATTAATCACTGCCAAATTTTGTGAAGTTAACTCACAATATGTGACCTGGTCTACTGAAAGGGGGCTTAGGTGTCAAAAAATCAATTTTCACTTTTTAGTTGATTCGGATGGAAGATGAGATGCTTTTTCACGTGATAGAATCCAAAAAGTCATCACTTGTTTGAAAGTTCCCTAAAAATGTAGAGAAAGAAGAGTAAAAATAGGAAAAAATATAATTTTTTTAAATGTTCCACACCGGCAACTTACACGATGAACTATAATAATATTCCGACCAAAAACAACACTTACTGGACGTCTTTGAAGCCTCTCGAAAGGAGAACAATTAATGAGATAACGAGAAACTGACGAAACAAGTTGTTTATTTTTAACAGCTGTTTCCCAGAAAACTAGTTTTCGCACGTTAGCTTCCTTTTCGTAGACCAGTTCACATATATAAAAAGTTTTCATACAAGGACATATATTCGATCGGTTAGTTTGTAAGGCCGATAGTAGGTCGAGCTGCAAAAATTTCTTTCAAGTTTATATCGTTCGATTGGGTAATAAAACACGAAATATTTTGTTTAGATATCTTGTGAAATAAAAAAGTGTTTATTTGTATGGTAGCGAAATGCTATAGTGGTCCGATATGGTAGTGTTTTCCAAACCTTGTAGCGTTTCCTTGCGATATATTTCGTGCATGATCTAGTGAATGTATCTCTCCAAATAAAAAAAAGTTTTCCCTACAAACACATGACATTGAAAGTCCAATTAGTACAGCAACGAGAAAGTCCTTTCGTATCTCTAATCAAACTTCAACTTTATAATATTTATAACGAATTTTAATAAACCAAATGTGTACCATTTTGTTCGACTACTTTTTGCCATTTTCCGTTAGAGATATTATTCCATCAGTGTAAAACTTTTCTGGTTTCTCGGCGAAAAACTGCGACAAGTAATTTTCACAGGCTTCTCTTGAAGTCCAATGGTGCAAGGTCAGCGCTATATAATGGATGCATCAAAACTTTCCGGCCAAGCTTTCCCAGTTTTTGCCGAGTCATCCGAAATGTGTGTGGTCTAGCGATGCGCTGATCGAAGACGCGGCTCTTTCGTTGATCAGCTCTGATCGTTTTTTTCGATTGCTTGCGTCAATCTCATCAGTTGTTGACAATAAAATGCAGAATCAATCGTTCGAGTGGGTTGAAGCAGTTCATAGTGGAAGATTCCCTTCTAACCCCTCCAAACACTCAGCATAACCTTTCGAGGCATCAATCCTGGCTTTGTCACCATTTGTTGAGCTTCACACGCTTAGCATTGTCGCATACTATTGTTGTATTTGATCCAATTTTCATCTCCGGTTACCTCTCGATTCAGAAATGGTTAGATTTTATTTCGTTTCAGTTCAAAAATCGCAGATGTTAATTCAGCCCATTAAATTTTTCACAGACAATTCTTGTGGTACCCAAACAACGAAATTCTTTTTGTAACTAGCCTTTTTTAAATGGTTCAAAACTGTTTGAGCATGAATTTTAAGTTCCTTAGCGATGTCATGGCTGCTTATGTGACGGTTCTGGTCAATCTTTCCCATAATTTTAGCGACTTTTTCAACGATAAGTCGACCAGAGCGAGTTGCATCTTTCACATCGAAATTTCCAGAACGAAAGCAAACGAGGCGTTGTTGTGCTGCACGAACTGGTACAGCGTCGTCTCCGTAAACTTCACAAATTTCATTGATGCCTTGCGTCGCATTCTTCTCTTTTTATGATATACAAAAATTTCAAAATACATCTAGCGAATTTCTCCATTTTTTTCACTAATTTTTGAATAGTTGCAACGTTTTTTCAACTTCCCCGAATTTAATTTTTACTTGTTTAGGTGAAGCCTAAAATCTCAGCTTTCCAACATTATATGCTATGACACATTGTGATTGATTGACAAAATGCGAAAAGACTTTTTCTTCTACACTATATTTGCTATAGTGGTCTGATATCGGCGGTTTCTGACAAATGAGCAGCCTTTTTGAAAGAAAGAGCCGTGTGTAAAGTTTCGATCGATAACTCAAAAACTTGTTCACATATGCACAGACAGGCTGACTGGTTAAATTGACTCAGTTCGTCAGGCTGTTCATATAAACATCATTTCTATAAGGTCTCTAATGTTTCCTTCTGGTTTTTATCAACATGGTTTAAAATGAAATATAACCTGTTCAGGGTATAATATCGAATATACAGCTGGTAAAACAATTTCAGTGCAAATCGTACCAAGTTATGCAGCTCTCTCAAATGCCTGCGTTATGACGATGACGATCAGGCTCTATGCCCTATGAAGATAGTGAATAAAAGATTCATTCTGTATTTCATATTATTTATGTTACGTATGTATAAGAGCACGCTTGAGTAACCTCGGGGCGTTTGTACGGCAACGCTTCCACTTATGAACCTGGCGGTGGTATCTGGTATCTCTCTTAACTGCCAGTTATTATGAACCACTGACGAACATAAAAAGGCATAAGTTGCAACAATGAAGCGTTTTAAAGTCATGCTACTAGCAAAATGTAACAAATTAACTCGCCTGCTCTGGCACACGCAGCCTACCCCTAGCGCCCGCTTTATACCGCCACCGGCGCGTGTTGCTTTGCTGAAATTGAATTTACATTTTTGAGCACATCGGTGCCTTGACGCCCTTAATGCATTGTTGCGGCCGCTTTTGCCGATAGCAATCGCTATAGGCAGCACAGCTCGTCTCTGTCTGGCGGCACTGCTGGCACTCCCGCTTCGCCTGTGCTTAACCTTTGCTTTTTTCGCGTTTGTGCCGCGCTTTTTACATATTTTATGCAGATCAGTCGCCGTCATCGGGCATAAATTTGCATCGCAATGCGCCGTCCTCCCTGTAGTTGCCACATACAGCTGTATATTACTGATAAAAGGAAATAATCATGCAGGCATGCGCTATAAATACACATATTTTCAAGTGCATTCGTGTGTGCGTGTGTAATTTGTGGCAAAATTGGCAGATAAAGATGCCACTCGTTGTGTCATTTCATTTATGGTATAGCTCTGCTTGCAAGTATTTCAGTACTCAAATGTTAGTACTTATTTACGTACGTGTATATGTTTGTTACGCAAATTTATGTTCCATATAGGAGTTTGTTTTATTTTTTAATGCACGCATGTTTCTATATATATGCATTTGTGTACGAAGGTTCTCACATTTCCATTAAATTTTCATATTTTTGCGAATCAGTTGATGCGTCTGCTGCATGCAATGATTCGAAATACAGTGACGAAGAAATTGTTGAACTGAATTAAATGTACTACTGTGATCAAACTGAAAGGTGAATTTTGTCCATTTCATTTCCTTCAAAGTAATCCCCTACCGCTGCAATACACTTATGCCAACGACTTTTCCAGTCATTATCACTTCGAAAAATCCTCCGTCGTGATGGCCTTCAGGGCCTTCTTCGATTCACCTTTTATATTTTCAACTGAATCAAAACGGTGTCCTCAAAGTGGTCATGTGAATTTGCTGTATAGCCAGAAGTAACACGAAGGTAAATCGGGCGAATGCGGTGGTTGCGGCACGATATTAGTTGAAAATATGGCGAAATGATCACGAATAACCAATGCATCATGAAATGGTTACTTCACTTCTTTGTTCAATCCATTCAGACATAGTAAAAATCGAAGAATTCACTTTCAGAGCTTCACAAAACGACGCATATCTTAAATTCAGCATAGATGTCACTAACAGTACTACGAACTTAGATTAGATTAAAAAATCACCTTTCAGTTTGATCAGTAGTAGGAAGAGATACTGTGTTAAAAATTTCAAATTTTTCTTGCATTAAACAATAAGTTTCTAGAGCCGGATCTGGTTACGTCCAAACCAGGTGATCCAGAAAATCATCTTAGGAAAGCGTCTATACAAAAGAAAATGCCAATATCCATTTGCCCACAAATTATCAACAGCAGAGGTTTTTGCTACATAACCAATGTAGCGTAGGCTGATTGCGTTAATTGAATGTTGAAGTAATCGCCGAAACCGCGGCTTATTTTGTAGCAGAGCACGTACTACATCAATTAAGGAAGAGCTAAGTTCATTTATAAGCGCACATTTCATATTCTTACATTTTGCAAAAACTAAATCCTGGGAAGTACCTTCAGCTACATTAGACCTGTTGGTTATATGCGGTTTAGGGCGAATTCTAGATTCTTCTCCGGCCTGTGGAATGGCACGAAAAGCTTAACATCAGGAGATGGTGAGCCCGTTTCCTCAATACATGGTGATGAAGCAGTTGTTACACTGCACGACCATGTAGAATTTCGACTAGCAATTACCCCCCAAATATCAACAAGACGGTGCGGACCGATGGATTGCCGGTCGAGCTACTCAAATACGGCGGCGAAAAACCGATAAGAAGCATACATCAGTTCCCATAACAGTCGGGTTTACATAACCGAAACGGACCCGGATTTTTTTATCCGGCCAAGGACTGTTAAGGCGGCAGATCTCTGCCGCTACAGCAACAACAAGAACGTTGAAATTTTACTGTGTTCTGCCCAAGCCAACTATCGTGGGACAACATAGCATATAAGGTTCCATAGGGGGTATTGTGTGAAAAATTAAGGCCCACCGTCAATAAACTGATTGGACCTTATCTGTGCGGCAGGAGGTCTGGAAAACCACACCACCTTTTCGTCGATTTAAAAGCCGCCTTCGGCAGTACGAAAAGGAAGTGCTTTTTTGTCGCTAAGTCTGATTTTGTTATCTTTGCAAAGCTAATACTAATACCAGACCAGTAGAAAATCAGAGTGACGAGCACATGGCCTTTTCTTCCCTGGACGAAATTCGGTGACCTAACTCATATAATTCTCAGTATCAGTTGCTTAGTTAAGTGCCCTGCTCAAAAACTTGCCCAAATCAACAAAAATATGAGACAAGAAGCCTTGTCATACAGCCATTGAGCTGTACACTCTATGAATTATATTCTTATTATTTGTCAAAATTGTTTTTAATTTTTGCCTACTCTTTCTCTTGTTCTTGTAGTGAAATTCCTGCGCGAGGTGACACCGTACTTCCGAAAAGCCAGTATTATCTCCGAAGTGGGCTGGGAATTGCAGCGCGCCTTCCTGTGTCCACTGGGGCCCGGCGCGCCTACATCGCCGCCAGCGCCGAAGATCACACCGCGCGCCGACACGCGTTACATACCGTTGCAGTTGACACATTTGGCGCGCAATTTGAAATACATCGATCCCGGTGAGTACACAGTCAACAACAATAAATTAATGTTTCAACATGTATGTATAGTAGAAGTGCTAAACGTATATTTGATAAGTAAGATAGATAGAAATGCCGCCTGCAAGCATTTGCTAATTTTTCGTAAGAGTCCAACAATTGCAAGGGATTTTTGCTATGAAATGTGTGTGGGCAAATAAATACTTGCATAAATCAGTTTGCTGCTCGCTCAGCTGGCAACAGAACCAGCGCGCAAAGTCGACCTAAAATATCTGAAATCCAACTGCACACTGATTAAGCGGCTCACGCGGGCAGGCTTGGTATCTACGCAAATGCAAGCAAACCCCCAATCGCGCACACACACCCCGTGAAAGCCACAATTTCCTACAACAACAAAACCATACTACAACAACAACAATAACAACAACAAAAACATTGACAACAACAAAAACGATGGCAACAACAAAACCGATGGAAACAACAAAACCGATGACAACACTAAAAATAGCAATAACAACAACAACAACAACGCTAACAATAGCTATAACAACAACTCCTAAGCCCAGAACTGCAGCTGCAACTCCAAAACCGACAACACTACTAACAATAGCAATAACAACAACTACTACTAAGTGCACAGCTGCAGCTGCAACAACGAGTGTTGCAAGTAAGGGCCGCTTGTCATTTGCATGCGGCAGCCAGCAGTCGCTGGCAACGATAATAGCAGCATCAGCAAATGCGATGAATTGCTGCAAACTGCCGGCGCAAAATACACACTCAAAGGCAGTGATCTGCTGACAATGAGCACCAGCCCTTACCTCGAGCCCCTACCGCCTGCGGCATAGTCTCATTACTCGTTGCACTCGGTGGCCGACTGTGATGGAGGCGCTGTCGTCTTTGCACTGCTTGCCACCATTTGTGGCAATAGCTATTGTTACACATACACACACACTGGCATACTCGTAATCACTTGGGTTCTACTTGCGCATATCTTTTGCTCGTCGTTGTGCTTCTTCATTTGCGTGTTCGCTTTTATGCCGGCGACTTTTGTTTCACTTCACAATGCCAACATACACACACACAGACTCATAAGCATGCGCGCACACCGACGGCTCTTGCAACGTCTTTGCGCCACAACACGACTTGATGGCATTTACCCCGCCCCAGCCCGCTCTATGCTGTGTAAAACTCAGCGTCCGTGCTCTTTTCGGGTTGCATTGAGTTCAGGGTTGCTGTGGTTAATCTTTCCGCCACGTTGATTTAATGCAACGTCGCCGCGCGGCAGCGGCAGCGGCAAACGCCTCCGTTGCAATTGTTTAAGCTGATGATGTTGTTGGTGTTGTTGTTGTTTTTTATTTGTTATTGTTGTATTTGTTGTCAATACTATTGTTTAATCACTAGGAAAAGTACTAACGGCGTCATTGTTATTGTTGTACTTGTGCTGTGCTCATAGCCGCAAATCCGACGGAAGAGCGAAACGGGCAAGGCGCAGCAACGAGAAATAATGGCCACGACGCGGCTGCGAGATAGCAGCAAGTGGCAAATGAGTGTGTTGCAGTAATTGTAATGTCTTATTTGTTGCTATTTTGCTTTCTTTAATCCGTCGTTATTGCACATAACAACAAAGCGTTGCTCTCGCTGTGCTACCCACCGCCAGCCTCCGCTACTCTCCGCACACTTGCATTGCTAGTGAATGACAGGAGGTCAGATTGAGCTTCTTCTGCTGCCACGAGCGTTCTGTATTTAGTATTCATTACTTTTAATATACTCAAATGTATTTATTTAGCAAGCATAGTACCATGCTTTCAATATCGAACCATTTTCTGGGAAGCCGTGTGTAATCAAATTTCTGTCAGTATTAATGTTATTACACCCTGAACTGGGTATGTAAAGTTTGCCACTGAGTCGAGTTAGCCATGTCCGTCTTTCTGTACCCCTGTATATACGCGAACTAGTCCCTCAGTTTTTGAGATATCGCTCTGAAACGCCCATTTATACTTAAAAAGTTACTTATTTGTTGAAACCGGCAGTGAATGATTTACTAACAGGTCAATTGAGAATATGGCGCTACTAGAATAATGTTTGGTTAGTTTAACAGGTTATTAACAATAAGCCACGCATAGAGCGGTTTTTATCCTTTGCGATACCAGATGGAGTTCAGTTCCTAGGTCCAAGAGAACAAGTCATATTTAAGGATACCTACGCTTGATGCGAATTTTAACAGACTCTGTGGACTCACTATCGATACCTTCTCCAGTGTAAGATACCGTGCGGACCCCAGTTGCTTACAGCGCAGTCTTGCATATGCAGGACAAAGGCACAATAAATGCTCCATCGTTTCCTTGAAGTCTTGCGCTAAACATTTTCTGCAGTCTTCTCGATCTCCGAATGGGGCTCTGCGGACATGTGTCGCCACCCGACAGTAACCAGTTAGTATTCCAATCAGGTTCCTACAGTCTCTTCTATTGAGATAGAATTCTGTGTACTTCCGATCTGCCGTTTTGCACACCGTCTTTTGCAGTCTTGCACCTAGGAAGCTCGTTCCATCGAGTTTTGATTTTCTTTACCATGCTTTTGTCGAAGACAATGCATGCATTTCCCAATTTTGTTCACGTTTTCGGATGTTAGCCTTACACCATTCTTTGCAACCTCGTCCACTATTTGATTGCCCTCGATGCCTTTGTGGCGTGGCACTCAGTAGATGTGAAGTGGCTTACTTCTGGAGGCACCATTTTTACTACTGCCCTGCTTCCCTAGACACTTCTGTTCATTATGTGATACGAGAATAATCCTTTGACTGCTGCTTGGCTGTCTACGTAGATGTTGACGCTAGAATTGTCTGCAGGTGCATTAGAGGCCAGCTATTCTGCTTTCGCAATAACAAAGACCTCATCTTGAAATATACTTCAGTGGTACGACAACTTAAAAGGTTGCCTTATGCCTAATTCTGGGCAAAATATTGGCGCACCAACTTCATTCTCCATATTCGAGCCGTCAGTATGCCTAATTCTGTATAGTATGTCAGTGGAATATTGTGCTTTCTTATAAACAGAAGTTGATTCGTTTTCTCCTGGTTACACTATGTCCCCATTATTAAGATGGCAATGTCGTGCGCATATACCAACATCTTAAGGGTTTTTGCTTCCAAGTTCCTTAGCAGTTTATTCACCACTAATGTCCAACGAAGCGGAGATAGCACTGCACCTTGGATAGTACCTGTCACGCTTCCTTGGTATTTTAGCGTCGTTTCATTATGCTCTTCTCCGTGTAGAGGCTTCTGATCCAGCATTGTATAGCAGGATCAACGCCTATTGACTACTACAACTATTCAGAACAGATTCCGTAAAGACGTTGTTGATATCGTTTATCTTTCCATGATGATATGGCAAACCTTACTGAAGTGAAATGTCAATAGACTCGGACCACTAGACTCGGACTACTTTTGTAGCGTCCCTATTGAAAACCTAGCTACTATTTTGTGTTTTCAAATCTAAAATATTTGTAATAAAACACAATTTCCCAGCGCAACGCTCCCATTTATTGCCACAATATCAACTTATATTGATATATAGATATATGTATTTATATATACATATATATGTACATAAATATATTCAAATTATATTCTTTCTATAAAATTCTTATCTCAGAGCGCAGCAAACTTTGCAAAGTCAACGCGTCAAATGCCGCAGCGCGCATTGTCGGCACTTCTCTTGGCGCATTTTTGTATTTATTGTTATGTGCATAGCTTTAGTTGCTGCGCTGCCACATGGAAATCCGCGTATTTGTCGAAATTGTGTCATATCAGGTGACGGCATTTGGGGGCTAAAACCGCCAACCCTCCAAAGCAGTCAACCAACTAACGGTGCAAACAAATATGCAGTGATTTTTTGTTTGCGGAAAATGCATTTGTATTTGCGTACAAATGGGGCGCCTACATAACGATATACCCCAATTTGTGGCAGACAATGCAGAGTTCAAAATTCAAAATTATATTCGCTTTTGCTTAGTGCCAAATAAAAAAATGGCTGGCAATACAAGTGAGTGACTAGACAAAATTCTGCAATAAATTTGCGCAAATCCAGATGCAAAAGCAACAGCAACAGCAATACAGTCAATAATGCAACAACATTAATGCACAGGGATGCAATAACTTTGCAACTCTGAAAATTGAAAATTTGGTTTTAGCTTAACTCAGCTTAGTTGAAATCTGTCATTCCGGCAGTAAAGACATATCATATACAAATGACCAAATTTTGGTCTCTAGAATGAGAGCGAATCATATGGAGCTGCTCTTATTCAGGTCTTTTGCAGACACTTTACTATTAACCTCAGATTTCTGCTCAATTTGAGTTGGATATTCGTCTTACCTGCGTCTTAGAGCTCAATATGGTTTCTGGATTTTCGTTCTCATTGGTCAGATTGTGGCTCTTGAGGTGGAAGTACACGCTGTCTACGAACCTATCTTCCTCTCCGTCTTGGCGTTTCAATATGGCTTCTCAGATCTCTCGTAGAATCCTTTCCACCACTCGCTTATCTAGTGTCGTTATTTTCGTTGTTGTCGATCGGTTTGCACTTCTTCAGGTGGATGTACACGCTACCTATGAATCTTTCATACAATAAATCCTCGGCCGATTTGTTTATTTGGTGAATGTAGTTTTGTCTACCGTCCTCCTTGCTGGAGTTGGTGACTTTTGGCACCGCCAAATCTTATGTCGCAGTAGATCATCGGTTTTTACCGTACTTATTATGAAATTCTTCGCCTTCGGAATAGAGGGAATCAAACTATGGTATACAATTTCCAGAACGGCGAACTGCCACGGGCTTTGTAGCCTCGCAGCCACTTAATTTATGCATATAAGTGAGGGATCATCTTCACATTTTGGCACATTAACCCCATTAAGTCAGCATGGACATCGAAAGTTGGCATAAGCGCCAATCATTCCTAGAACATATCCAGTGGTTTCAACTAAATTTTTCATTTCTCCTGAGTAATTTGTTCAAGGGAGTTCCTTCGGTCAATGAGTGCCATGATTAAATGCCACTTGACTATCTCCCTGAAGGCCTCACCCAATCGAGCATGACGTTTGGATTGATAGTGTGGTCCTGTTTCCTTGGTTGTTTAGTCGGACTGCTGTTTTGTTTTCATTGGACCAAACCCTTATTTCTGGGTTTTGCCTTCGGCCTGGTATTTATTACCAATATAGCCTCTTTGGTGTCCCCCAGATAGCTCAGCAAGGTTCAATCTTTCGTAGTGTTGACGCTTTCAACGGTTTCGAGGTCTGAGTCTTGAGAGACTGTAGCAGATAAACTAGTTGTACCCGCCGGTAGTAGCAGCCATTCCCCCCTCTGGCAATTGGGCTGTAATGTCTGCCCGTTTTTCTCTCTTTTTGACCTCCATTCCGAGCTTTGCTTTCAGAGAATATCCACTCCTAACGTTTTAAACCACTAACAGGTAGATTATTAGCGATGTGTGAAGCAGTTACACATCCGAATGAGGCGATCAGTGTCGTATGCAAAACAAGTTACCTGCACAAGACGGATTGATATATACCTATGCCTTAGCTGGAACCACCAAGTCTGCTTTAGAAACTTTTCTTGATGCCAAGTTGCGCCGGTGACTGACTATTGGACAAAACTTGTGAAGATATCTTGTTAAATAAAACATTAAAATACAGTTTTAATCTTTCCCTAGGCACACCAAAAGCTTAAGCCAGGTTATGTTAAGAAATCGATCATAAGAAAGATCTCACTTAGACAGCTCATAACGTCTGTCTGTTTTGGTAACTAAAATAGTCATATATATTGTAAACTGGATTTCATGACCTTGTATAAATTTGATATTTTGAGTACGACTAGGTTTTTTGAATTTTATTAATAATCTCGATGTCCAGTAATAGCTCCTACGGTTTCAGAAGCTCGACTTTGCTAAAGCCAAGCTATTCAGTCGATCTCCTGCGCTTTTGTTTAGGCCAGAAGAATCTCTCAGTTGCACAGAAGCTGGTCATCGACCTTACTTCCATTAATAATGCTTCGATCAATAATGCTACCATCCATATAATTTTCATTACGCTGGTATAACTCAGGTGATAAGATAAGCTTACCACACCACACAGAAGGCATCTCGACGGCCCAAAAGACCAATTTCAAACACAATTTATAATTGCGCCGAAAAGCAGCAGCAGCAACTTTCAGTTGAGGTGTGTATAAAAACGATTGCGCTGTACACACACATACATAATGGCCGCACAGTTGATGGGTGGCGCAAGGCGAAATTATGCAACAAAGTTGCTGCAACAAAAACTGTTTAATTAGAAATAAATGGCGAACGGTGTGCAACGAGCGAAGTAATGAAGCAAGCCGGCATAAAAGAAAAAACAAACAACAACAATGAAATGAAAACTACCACGGCTGATATTTATCTAAGCCGTAAGTAAGGGCACTAAAGGCGTAGTATGCGCTGCCAAGTATGGCAGATAGTGTATACAAAGTGCGGAAAGTTTCTAATTTACTACACAACCGACTTTGGCGATGTGATAACACAAAAGCAATAATAAAAATAAACACAACAATTTTGTACTTCGGCTTTGCTTTGCGTGTTGCTGTTTATTTGTGTGAGTATGCCTTGCATGAGTGTGAACAAGAAACTTACTGCCGAAAATAACCGCAAACGCCTGCAATGTTGCCGAAATTGTAGATGTGGTAACTACGCCGCCTACTTAATATATACAGCGCTATGCGTCTTCAAGCAACGACTCCGCTACTCGCTCATTACCATATAAATAAAAGAAAAAAGGCAGTCACCACAGGGCACAGTGGCCGATTTGACTAAACTAGCTTAAGAAAACGAATTTCGCAAAAAATAACTGAAATTTCACAATGTTGGTAATTTTATGAAATATTAACGCAAAAGGAACAAAACGATGTTTTGTTCAAATTTATTTATTTATTTTTTATTTTATATGGCTATTTTTTTTTTGTTTTTTTGTAATTTAAATATTTTTTT
>NW_017535185.1:1912049-1932909 GCF_001853355.1 Bactrocera latifrons
TATATTATATTGTGTGTACTTTTTTTAATTTTATTTAGAGTTTTATTGACTTTTTTAAATTTTTTTAATTATGTTATCTGAAAAAATTTCAAAGAAATTAATTGCTCTCGTCAGAATCTGAATTTTCTTTTTTTGACATTATTTATTTAATAATTAACTAGCGGTGGGAAGCAAAGTTTTGCTAAATTTTAACAGCTAAAAACATGTGTGATCTTGAGCTAGCATAGCCAAGTCGGCCACTGTGCAGCGTCGCGCCTCTCTACTTCATTACGCGCTTCATTACTGCTCCCTATCTCCATCAACGTTATCAAATTTTGTTTGGGCAGGCAGATTGATCGGGTGTGAAGAAAAACAGAAACAAAATGTGCACGCTTTACTGATTTCCCTGCGCTGAAATTTTGAAATTTGTTGTTAGTCACCGTCTCATCAAAAATAATAATAAGAAAACAATGTAAAAATTTGCATTTGTGATAAATGCTGACGGCGAAAAAAGCCCAACTTCCTTCCTCGCTCTGTCAACGCATTTCGTCTATTTCCGTTTATACCGACAGTCGTTCGTTCTATTCAGCAACGGAATTTAATCAAGACTTTTGCTGCGCTATATCAAGCTATATTTTTAACAGAGCTTCTCTCCTTCTTTAGTGATTCGTTGTATACATGATTTTTAATGCTGACTGCGGTAGGTGCGCCACAGCGTATGCGGGTGGCGCGCTGCTAAGTTCCGTAAATTAAAATATTCTGGCACTTTTTCGCGTAATATTACTTTATTAAAAATGTAAGCTGCTCGAAATGAATAAACAATGCACCATTGCGGTAACAAAAACAACTGACCATGACACGAAAAGTATGAAAGTGGAAAGCACTGTCTTTAGTACTTTGCCAGTAAATGAGGAAGTGTGGTTTAATAAACTAGTAAATAACCATAGAAATGAATGACGTTGGGTTTATTATTTCATGACGTAGATGTCTTTATTATTTACCTGTCTTCTTTGGCTTAGCAAATACTAAGAACTACGACAATGCAAAGGGGAACACTAGAGAATATATTAATTTCTGATGGCAATAATTTCTATATTTTAATAATGGACGAAGCGCAGAGAGTTGGTAATCACAAAGTTGTAAAAAAGGAATGAGCAACCTTTGAAGCACTAAAAACCAACGAAAAACATTAAATTCTCTAAATTGAAGCTATAATATCGCTCACACGTGCACTTCTTATATTTTAATCGGTGTAAAATTATTTTATCTTATCTTAGTTTGTATGAAAGCTATATGCTATAGTGGCACGATCTCAACAAACTCTACGGATATTGTACTGTTGTCTTAAAATATAGTTCAGACCAAATTTTGTGAATATATCTCGTAAAAAAAAAGTTTTCCATACAAGATTTGTGTTTGGTCGTTCGGTGTGTATGGCAGCTATATGATTTAATTGTCCGATTTGAACAATTTCTTCGGAGATTGTATCGCTGACTTAAGCTTTAACTCGTGCCAAATTCTCGCCAAAAATGCTGCTGAATATATACTTTTAGAAAGCTTTCGAATTATGGTGCCATTGCTTCAACTCAATAGTCGATAATATCAATTTGCCTTAATTACCTACATAGTTAAAATTATACCGCATGTATGTAAGTATGCTATATTATGCTCGTGAAATCAACAGTCCGCACGTAATGTGCGTGAAAGTATTTACTGAGCCGCTGATTACGCATATGCATTCATTAATGCCTTCCATTACTGCTCTCCACTCGCATATACATATATATATACTGCTTAAGTAATTATTACTTATTTGTTGTTGTTTTTTTCTGTTCTGTCTATTTGCAGAGAACCGTTGTATCGAACTGCATTCGCCGGATGGCGTGCACTCGTGCATCCTGCGCGCCACCGACTCAGCCGAAGCGCTGATCTGGTTCAATGCGCTGCACTCGGCGATGTGTGGCAGCACACAGCGCGCACTCACCGATGCCAATCGCGCGCTAATGAATGTCATCGGCGAGCTGAAGCACATTGGCTGGCTTAGCAGGCGTTTGAGTGGCGGCAGCACCAGCGGCGGCGTGGGCGGTGGCAGCTCTGGCAGCGGCGGTGGTGGTGGCGGCAGCAGCGCCAGCGCTATTGGCGGCGGCGGCGCAGGCGATTTGGTAAGTGACCAACGCGAGTGTGGCGGACTGTGTTGTGCCGCAAGTAGATTGAAGCGTTTAATTTTTACTTTAACTGCCATTGCAATGCCCGTGCTTTCTTTCTTTCCTTTCTCCAACCATTCGCTGCGCTTCATATTGCATTTTTAATGAATTCATTTTATTTACAATTCTTTTCCGGTTTGCTGCTACGTTTTTTCGTGCAACATTCGTATGCTGACCTTGTAAATGTGCTACATGCAATGTTGAACGTGTGTATTGTGCCACAGCCAAGCGGACGTTCCAGCTCGGAGAGTTCCGATGAAAACGACAAATGGCAACCGATTTTTGTCGCCGTCACCGAACGTGAGTTCAGGTAAGTGATTGCTTAAGCAGACGGGTGGGCTCAACGCCTTGCCACATACTTGTAGAGCTAGCACACTTTATCTGAATTATTGGCAGGTTTGGCAATAACGACGCGGCACTGCTGAAGCAGCAGGCCAAAGTGGCATATATATGAGTATATATTTATTTTTTGGTTTTAATACTTGCATGTGTGTGTATATGTTTGTATATATTACGTGTTTATACAACCATAGTTCAAGTAATCTGCGAGATTGCCGCATCGAGTGCGGTACTTCAGCGCCTTCACTTATATTGAGCATGTCGACAGCAGCAGTGAGGAAGTATGAGCGCTTATACCATCAAAAATCTAAGAGACATGTAAATATTGTCTATCTTTTTTGTACTTACTTACTTACTTACTTGTGGTAATGCGTATGTATATGCAAATCTGTATTTGCATATGAAAGTTAATAATACGCGCCGCTGCCCTGTGTTTGCCAAAGGTGCGGCCCAATCTCATAAAGCAAAAGAGATTCCATTTTTCAGTGGAATTTTGCAAAAAAATACTCGCACAGTTCCACCGCAAATTTCTCAAGCGCTACTTAACTGCCTGCCCAGGTGTTCACTTAAATGCTTCTCGAGTTCGTTCACATACAAAAGAAAAGTAAATTTCTGAGTGGTGTTTCAGGTGCGTTTCTCTGTCATACAGGTAACGTTCCCGGTAAATAGATATATGACAGTAGCTCAAAGTGTTTGCCAATTGTGTGAGGTGCACATTGGGTGATGGATTATTGTAATCACGGCATATATTTACTATTTTATAGACTTTATCCGCGCATTAGCATTTTTCGGCTTGTGTTGTGTGGGTATGTGTGTGTGGGGGGATGTATATTCTTGCCATTTCACTTTACTCTAAAGACGAATAGCACACAATTATTTCGGAATATTTATGTACCAAAACTGCATATGAGCCCCCGTCACTGAATTTATGATGCTCACCATTATCTGCATGAATAATGCGTAACGCATTTGCTCACAATGCATTTTACTGTGACAAAATATTCCAAGAAATTTTTATGAGTTTAATTTACGCAGAAATGATAGATATATAACAGGTCAATTGAAAAGTCCGCTCCTTCCCACAGTAAAACACATTTGCTTGGCAAAACTCGTTTTTTGTTTTTTACTTAACGTATTTCCTTTCAAACACTGTTTACTAGTATGGGCAAAAAATAGTAAGACTTTGCTCATAATTTTAAAAATCTTAATTTATTCTTCAAAATTTATGCCATCGCCCTCAAAGTTATCTACTTTAACCCCAATATACTTATTGCAACGTTTTTTACAATACTCGAAACAGTTGTTGAAGTCAATCACCTTAGTAGCCATCAATACTTATAGCGCTTCACGTTTATTGACTCAAAACGGTTTAACCAGAGCGATCATTCCAGTTTGCTGAATAGCAAGAAGCCACGGGGAGCAAAATCAGGCAAATACGCTGGTTTCGGCATGCTATTGGTTGAAAATTTGGCAAAAAACTCACGAAGGATCAAAGCAGTATACGACGGTGAGGCCATAAATGTAGTATGAGACAATAATACCGGCCACTTTTTACGAATTCGGCGAGCACCGCATCTCGATAAACGAAAAAAGCTGTCAACATAACTTTGATTTTTTACAAGTGTTACTTCACCCAAAATGATAAGTATATTGGATAGTCAAACTTCAACATATTTTTCATATTTATAATCAACTTTTATGAACCAAAACCATTTTGATCAACCGCTTTTTCCTATTTTTCCGCTAGAGACATTATTCCGTCAGTGTAAAACTTTTCTGGTTTCTCGGCAAAAAACTGAACTAAATTGCACAGACTTCTTTTGAAGCCAACTTTGCTCCAGTAAGGGAGTTCTGCATTGACCGAAACAAACGTTAGTCCGATGGTGCAAGATCAGGGCCATGTGGTGGATGCATAAAATCTACCCAGCCAAGCTCTCCCACTTTTTGCCGAGTCAATCTCATCAGTTGTTGACAGTAAAATGTAGAATCATCCGTTGTGCCAGGTTGGAGCAGTTCTTTCGAGACATCAGTACTGGCTTTGCGACCATTTGTTGAGCTTCACCACGCTTTGACCATGATCGTTTTCGCACATTGTTGTCGTATTTGATCCACTTTTCGTCTCCTGTTACCTCTCGATTCAGAAATGGTTCGATTTCATTTCGTTTCAGCAAAGAATCGCAAATGTTACTTCGGACCATTAAATTTTTCACAAACAATTCATGTGGTAGCCAAACATCGAGCTTCTTTTTGTAGCCAGCCGTTTTTAAATAGTTCAAAGCTGTTTGATGATGAATGTTAAGTTCCTTAGCGATGTCATGACTGCTTAGGTGATAGTCTTGGTCAAAATTTTCCATAATTTTATCGACTCTTTCAACGATAAGTCGACCAGAGCCGGTGTATCGTTCGCATAAAAATTTCCAGATTGGAAGCGAAGGAACCATTGTGTGCTACACAAACTGATGCAGCATTGTCTCCGTAAACTTCACAAATTTCATTGGTGGCCTGTGTGGTATTCTTCCCTTTTTCCTGCAAATACTATATTTCAAAATATAGGGACTTTCTTCATTATTTTTACTAATTTTGGAATAGCTATAACTTTTTTTCAACTTCCCCCATTTTAACTTTTATTTGGTTAAATGAAGTGTAAAATCTCCCCTTTCCAACACTGTATGGTATGACAAAATGCGATTGGTAGCACTGGAGATGTACGACTACAACGACATCTTTTGAAAAAATACGAAAAGACTTTTTCGACTAACCAACAATTTACGAACTAATGATCCGTATAAGCGCGCTGTTTGAAGGTTCGGGCTAACTAAAAATTTTGTTTTAATTCTAGTAGCGTCATTTATGTGTCAGGCCGTGAACTTTTCAATTGACATGTTATATATATAAGTGATTGGCATAATGTCCTGAGTCGATCTAGACACTGTTGCCAATTTGTTCATCCATTCATCTGTCTGCATACACCGAAAATAGTCCCTCAATTTTTGAAGTATCGCTCTGAATTTTTGCACAAGCACAAGTAAAGCATATGGCTGCCATACAAACTGAACGATCAAAGTAAAGGTTTTGTATGCAAAATTTTTTTATTTGATGGGATAGCTTCACGATATTTGACAGGAATAATTAACTAAAGCAGCGGTATAATCTGCAAAGAAACTGTTCAGATCGAGCCACTGTGGCATGTAGCTGCTATACAAATTAACCTATCCAACTCAAACCCTTGTATGGAAAACTTTTACCGAATTTGAATCGAATTCGAATGATTTCTACTAACTCCAAAGAAATTGTTAAGATCGAGCCACTATAGCATATAGTCACTCTGAAATCTGATCCGATCAATTTCAAGTTCTTGTATTGAAACTCTTCTTTATTTGTGAAAAGTTTAATAGGTTAGGTTATTTCTTTTTATTAACTCTCCAAGCTCCCACTCCAATTTGTTATGCGAAATATGTAAATCCGTAGCGCTGCCCTCCGCTGACCACGCCAACACAGCTTTGCCATTATGTGCACAGTTAATCACAAGCGATTTGCCGGACACTCGTTTTCATTGTTGTTATTGTGTAGAGATGCTTTGCTTTTTTGCTGGTTTTTTTTTTTCTTCGGTTACAAGCTCTTCTTCGCACACACGTCACGCCTTTCATGGGGCTCATTTATTATTGTTTGAATTTGTTTCATTTTTTATTCGATACGTTTTCCATGTTTCATTTGCACATTTTTTACTTTGTGGCAACATTGCGCAATATTACATCATCAATCAATGACAAACGACTTGGTAACCCTTTTTTGCAGCTTTTGTTCCTTACAAGTTTTGACTTAACTGTGCTGACCGCGGGCAGCTGGGAGTGAAACGGTTCATATGCTGGGACAGCAAGCGGTCAACTGGTTATGAAAACAGCGCGCCGCTACGAACCAAATGTGAGAGCGAGACGACGTACAGATATAATTTATAAGTGGGGTTACTCAGCAAAACATTACTGATGGGATTTGTGTGGTACAACGGGTTTTAATTGGATTGAGCTACAAGCGGACGTGGGAAGTAGGGGAAATTTTTTGATTAAAATGGCAATGAGCTTACCGTTTTGTAACGTTAGAAGGATCGACTCTGGCGTAACACACTCAAAATACGCGCTTCGAAGCTTGAAATATAAAGAGCATTAAAGTCTTGGAATGTACTAAAAAGTTCTTAAGTTAGCTGAGTCTTCAAGTAGATTAAGCAGTGGTTCCAAGGTAGCCGTGGGTGTCTACGTGGAGGTGCACTTCCTGCGTCAGGCGAATGTTGTTGCACGCCAGTGTTTGGCTTTACGGCGTGTAGACAACAGTGTACTTGCGTAGAGCAGGTGGATAACAGGCGTTCATGTGCGGCGTGTGTGGTGTGGAGCTGTGTGTATATGTGTCTTCACTTATTTCCCGTTTCCGCGCGTTGTCCTTACGCCCGGTGCTGCGACGATTGCAATTTCCTGCAAATTCTTGCTTTGTGTATTTTCTGTGACTCTGCTGCAAATATTTCCATTGTTGCTCCTTCGCTTTTCGCTTTTTGTATGCTCGTTTGTTTGTTTGTTTGCTTGTCTCCGGTGCAATTATTGCAATGTAGCAACATTGCTGGCAAAGGATATAAAAATAATAACAACAATCATGACAATGTTGTAGCAGCTGCACAATGCAACGGAAGTAGTGTCTGTTGGCATTGCGCAAGGCGGCATAGCAACGAAAGGAGAAGAAGAAGGAGAATATAGCATGTATAGTGTGCGCTGGGGGGGTGTATGCAAGCTGACGGAGCAAAAGTCAAGTGCCACGCAACACAATTTCCGCAAATTATATCCGAAATTGTTCAGAACGTGGTCACCTAACACATATACATACCTATAAAGCTGACAGCTGCTGCCTTTTGACAGCAATATGGACTTGTGACAGGCATACATACCAATCTATACCTACGCTGGTGTATATATGTACTAAAATAGTATATTATATAAGCACTAGAGGACATCTTTGTTGAGACACTAAAACTTATACGTTTGGAACAAATTTTGTACAAAATATTTAATTATTCATCAATTCAGGCCTTCAGCTCCTTCAGCGAAATTTTTCTTTTATCCCATTGATCGACTAAAAACGGGTTCCACGGAACGGCAATTTCGGTTTAGGGAACAAGGAAAAATCACAATAAACCAATCTGATGAATATGGTGATTGAGCGATGTTATTCATTGCGGTTTCGGCTTTAAATTAGATCACAATAGTGGCTCGACGAGATGGTGTACACTAAAATAATATTCCATAAATTGTTCTTTCACAATTCCGGCCATTTTCGACAGATATTCGCACGCAAACAACTCAATACAGCTGAATAATACACCATATTGACCGTCTCTCCCTCTGGAAGATTTAATGATGCACGAAACCACGAATTTCGAAAAATACAATGAGCTCAACTTGATTTGGTTTCGGCTCGTGCGGAAAAATCATTCCGATGATTGTTGACTTGTTTGCATTTCAAACTTATAAACATACTTCACATGGGCAGTTATAATGCTCTCGATGAATATGGGAACGGAATTCTCACCATCAAGCGTGTCCAAAGAGACCTATTTACGATAGTCTTTTTGAAAAAATTCAGCTTTTTCGGGAAGAGGCGATCAAGAACGCGTTTCATACCCAAAATATCCAACAAAATCACTCAAACGGACTCCCGGAACACGTCAAGCGCTCTTGTCATCTCGCTAACATTTGCCTGATGATTTTCAAGTACCATATATTTCATTATTTTAATATTTTCATCACTTGAAGAGGACACAGGTCGTCTAGAACAAGTACGTTCAAGATCTGTCGACCGTTTTTGAATCCTTTTATCGAGATCAACAACCTTACCTAAGTCCATTGGCTTTAACGAAGTCAACAACACGAGATCATTGGTTACCTAAAGTCAAGGCCCTTTTGTGACGTCAACCACCGAAAGTAAATAATCTTTCGTGAAGCCAATAACAACTTGTTTACGTTTAGTGAAGTCGAAACCTCTACTTAATGTCATTAAACCTTTTGTTCACCTTCATGTGCGTCCCAAAGTTCATTGTACGTTTTGTTTACCTTTAAAAACAACAACCCGAAGCTTTGCTTACCTTTAGCGAAGCCAACAACCCTATTTAAGGACTAATTCTTTTCACTTTTAGTATAGATAACAAGCCTTTTTTCTCTTTGTAGATATTACTTTGGTTACTTTTAGTGGAAGGATCTCGAGTTTAAAAGATCGTTTCTGAAATAACTAAACTAACAAGTTTGATACCACATATTTTTAGAGAATAGTGCTTGTGAATGTCTAATGATCTTCAGAACAAATTTGTAAAATGCAGACATTAATATTATTATCAAATAATATTTCCATCTTTAGTTGTTTTGAAAGTAATCTATATTCTTGCGGGAAAGTTTTAGGCTCTAGCCGTTTGGTATTCGACAATTACAACATAAAGATATATAAGAGTAAGGATTAGTAAGGTTAAATGGTCGTTTCTAAGAGAAATCGGTCCTTCTTTGGAACGGTAGTCCGTTGTGCTACCTAAAAAATCCTATATAATAAGTCCTAAGACCATTTAAAAGCGACAAAGCACTTTCAGTCGCTCACAAATTTGTTGAGACGGCTAATGTTATTTTCGGCTATATCTCCTGGTTCAACGGAGGACTGCCGATATGTTACAATATTAGAATTGCAAGGGATGTACAGTTTCACTTTTTCCAAACAACTTTGATTATTTGTTTCCGGTTACAGTTTTAGCCTTATTGAACAATGCACAGTAAGAGCTCCTACGATTTCAGAAAGATGAATCTTGCTAAGGGCCAAAAGTTCAACAGACCTGCTATGTTCTACTCTAGATCTACGGAATCTCGCATACGCGGGAGCGACTCGTTGCCGACCAACACTTACTAAACGCACGCGAGGTCGATGGGTCCAGTGTTAGAACTCAAAATGGAAGTACAATACCTTCCTATTCCAATATGAGCCAGTTCTGTTAGGCTCATGGACTTTGCAGTTACCAGCGATTCTGCTAAAACCTGGCATTCAAAAAAGTCGGATAATAAAGTAGCTTGATACTTTTCTAGTTGGAGAGACACTTTTTGAAAACCCTGAAAATAAGGCTCTTAAGAAGTATATATTATAATTGCATAGAAAAATTTATAGTCAGAATTTGTTTGCCTTACACAAGCATATTCCCGAGCATTTCAGCATTTCATTTATTTTGCTTTTAGAATGAAGGTGTAAAATGTGCAAAGCTAGTTAGCTAGTGTCAGATGAACTCAAAGTAAGTCGAAAGAATAGAAAAAATAAAAATTGAAATGAACTGTAAACTGATATTAAATGACATAGTGCATTCAAATATTGGAATTCTTCGAATCTGTCAATATAGTTGACACCAAAGGGCGTCCTGCAATACATTTGCATACACTCATACACGTGCCAATAATGGACAAATGACAGTTTATTTGTATGTGCGAGTGTGTGCTTCAAGTTGCAGCTAAAAAGTAATACACACACACACTTGTAAAAGCAGGTGGAAACCGGCTATGAGCGCGCTGTCCTTTGTCCGACTCACAAAGCCAAAGAAAGCTATCTCCTAGTGCAGTCAGTCGTTGCTCGGGCCGTTGCAAGCATTTGCGCATGCATGTGTGAGTGGCTTGAATGCTGCATGCAGTCAGTCTGTCCATGTCAGCAAGCTGTTGCTTGTCAGCCGCCAGTGGATATTCCAAGCCATTCGAGTATTTGGCATTTGCAGGAAATTAGTAAACCAAAATGAAATGAGTGAAGGCGCCAAGAAAGGGAGAGAGAGTGAACGAGCGGACACAGTTAGAGGCGCATTTGCATACCTGTATTTCGGTATGTTTATCTTACGGAAATTTAGAATATTTTGGCAAATTGCAAAATTGCAAACGGAAATTGCCGGTTGGTATTTTTCGATATGACTTTTTTTCTTTTCTTTTGTATGTATGTGTATATGAGTGTGATACGATGTGTACTCATAGTTTTGTACGACTATTTTTCGTGTGGTTTGAAATGGGTGCGTTGTGGTTATGAAAATTAAAGTGTTGACAGTGATGAGCATAGTGACTTGATCACCTCTATAAATTAGAACTTGGTGCAAACAAGGAAAAAGCGCTAACTAGCTGTGTATCCATTCGTAGAAACTGCAATTTTTTGTCCATACGGCTGTCATTACAATTTAAATATAATTTTTTTACTTTTATCCAAGTCCACAACCTGAGCTCAATGAAGGTTAGTGAGGTCAAGAATAATTTTGTTACATATAGCGGGGCCAACAACCCAAACTGAGTTCAATGGTCATTTTCTATACATATAGCAGAGTCAACAACCCTACCTGGATCAATGATCCTGTTGTTTACAAATTGCTATATTAACTACCCGAAGCGTAGAAAAAAAATGTTTAGGGAAGTTAGCAACCCAACATGAGGTTAATGCTTATATTTAGCGAAGTCAGCAATCCAAATTGAGCTCAATGCTTCTATTTACAACCCGAACGCGTACAAGAAAAGAACAAATACAAGCTATAAGTATATCAATACTATAGTTGGGTTTTTCGATGATTTGTGGATTTTTTGCCATATGGCTGCTATTATAGATTCTGTTTTAGGAAATTTTGGGCACTAAACTATATATTTTACATCCACTTTTCCATATAATCGAACAGAACTAAGTTTTTCCCTATAACTTTATGAGAGATCGCCTCATCAGCTTAGTAAAGTCCTGCAAATTCTCCAACTTTTAAAATATTTAAATTTTTTCGCTGGACCTTTAATTTTAGTCGGACATTTGTAGCGCATATGTATGCAGGAATATTCAAGAATATGAAAGAATACGCGCGCACAAAGCCAGTGTTGCCAGAGTGGCAAAAAAAAGCGTATAAATACTGATTGGAACAAATTCGCAATGCAATTACATAAATAAATCAAAGTGCAAAACAAACTAAACAAACCAATTGAGTTATAAAAAAAACGAATACAAAGCTGCAAATAAATAAATAAATAAAGTGAATAGCGAAAAGCCACAAAATTTTCAAGTGAACGGCAAAAGCCCAAAAATAGAAACAATTTGTAAAAACAAAGCAACGAATAGTACAGTGGCGTCGCGCGTAAAAGTGGGCAAGTGCAATGGAAAGATTTTTTTAGCTTTCAAAAGCGGGCGGAAATCATACTTAGGTTGGCCTGGTAGGCCAATGAGCCACACACAGAGCTATTTTGGTTCTCTGCGATATCAGATGGAGTTCAGTTACTAGGTCCATGAGAAGTAGTCATCTTTTAGAATAGCTGCGCTTGGCCTCACTTTCGATAACTCTTCCAGTCATATCGTGGGGACACCAGCATCTATAGCATCTATTTTTTTTTTCACGTGTATAAGGAGGGTTTACTACCATATTTGCTAGTTGCTTGCTCTATCGCCTGCACTGCGTGGAGTTTCAAATATTCTGCAGCAAACAAAGTTGAAATATCGGCACTCGCACTTTACGCCCGAGCAATAATTCACACATCGGTCGCAACTCCACACCAGCCACCCGCGGCATGCAAAAAATATGCTTCAATTAGTTTTTTTTTTCTTCTCTTTTTGTCTATTTCCTTTTGGTTTTGCATTGTGGCGCAACAATATTTGCTGTGTTTTGTTATTGTTGTTGTGGCATTTTTATTTGTTTTACAATGCACAGCTTTAGTTTGAGCGCCCTGCCTTTGGCGCTGTAATGGTCGGCAGTGATGGCGGCCGAATTTGTGGGGCAATAAAGTGCATACCAACGAGCAGCAGTACTTATACAAACATACATCTACTCACACACACACATATATTATACATAGCATACATAGCTTATAGATGCATAGATGCAGGAATATGCGGAAACTACGGAGACCCTATAAGGCATGTAGTTTAAAACTTGGCGCACGTTATTTTCTCTCCAAAATTTGCTTACTTGCCGGAATCGCCGATATCGGACATTTATAGCATATAGCTGCCGTACAAACTGAATGATCGAAATGAAGTTTTTGTATGGAAAACTTTTTTATTTGACAAGATATCTTCACAAAATTCCGTATAGACCATTTTTTAAGGCAAGGCTACAAGCTCCGTAGAAATTTTTGAGATGGGATCACTATAGCATACAGCTTTCATACAAACTGAGTTATCAAAAAAAAGTTCTTGTATAGAAAACTTTTCTATTTTAAAAGATATATTTCCAATTTTTTTACATAGGTTACTTTTCAAAGCTGTAGCAAAACCACCATAGAAATTTTTTAGATCGGTCCCCTCTAACATATAGCTGCCATACAAGCTGACCTATAGAAATAAAGATTTTGTATGGAAAACTTTCTCACTTGACAAGATATCTACATAAAATTCAACATAGATCATTATTTCAAGCAACGGTATAATATCCGAACAAATTTTTCAGATCAGACCACTATATCATATAGCTGCCATACAAACTGTACGATCAAAACGAAGTTCTTGTATGAAAAACTTCTTTATTTGACAAAAAATCTTCACGAAATTTGGCAAAAATTATTGTCCAAAACAGCACTAAAATATCTGCCGAAAGTTTTTAGATCGGACCACTATATCATATAGCTGTCGTACAAACTGTGCGATCAAAGTCAAGTTCTTCTTGAAATCTTTCAATTGTGAAGCGTATTATAGCTCCGGTGCAACCGAATTTTACATTCTTTCTTGTTATTTTTTAGCTAGTACAAAAATGGCAAGGCATAACCCAGTCAATGGGCTCCATATACGCTGTAGTCACTTCGATATGCAACGATTAGTTTGCAGCATTGTTCGTGTGCACAATCGGTTTGCTTTTTCGGCGCTATGAGCGGCTATGCAAGTTGTTCTTGTTGTAATAGACCAAAAATCGGCGGAAAATAATGTATTTATTTTATTTATACTTTGTTTGTTAGCAGTTTTACAAGCGTCGTTGTGTAGCCGATAATCACGCACACATACACAAACGCAAACACAATGTGGGCGTATTTGCACTGCTTGGCTTTGTGCATCCGGTGCACTTGTGTGCTGGCATGGCTATGTGTATAACTGTGTTAATGTATGTGTGTGTTTATGTATGTTTGCCGGAACACGTTGTGGTCTGGCACTTCCTTGCAAGTGTTATGGGTTTTTGTGCGGCGGCCAATCCTTTGTGCCAGCTTTCACATTTATCTTCTATTAAAACTATTTTTCGTACAAATTTTCCGCAGATTTTTGAAATTGTTACAAAACTTCTACACCAGCAGCCATTAGCGTGTACACTTCTTCACACACACTTACTTCAATGTCCACACACACACATACACACGCACACAGAATGTCCAAACTCCGGCTTCATTGTTTATTTTACTCATTAGTTTGCTTCTTTCAACGAATTTTTTTCAGCGCGTTTTGTGGTGGCTGCCACAGTTTACCACACCACCCTTGAAATCACACTATATTTCACATTAGTTTGTCTTCCTTCATTGTTTTAATTGCTTCTTCTCTTTATTTTTGTTTATTTTTACAGGATTTACGAGTCCGCTCCTTGGTCAGTGGAGGCATGGGGACGTCCGTTGGAGAGCTTTGCATTGGCAACAACAAGACTGGCTGGCGCTGGCAATAATTCATCTTTGAACGTAAGTGTTGCAATTTATGCCCTTGTACTGGTTGAGAGCTTTGCCCGGTTTCCTTTTTCGCCTTTGATTTTATTTTATTTTTTTCTGAGCGGTGGCTAGTGCGCAAATAGATCTTTCGAAAGCGATAAATTCTGGTAAACAGCATATGCTGTGAACAAACAGAGTATAAAGGATTTAAACGGAGACCACAAAAATACAAAAATAGCAGCGCAGAATAGAACAGAAATTACTACCGCCGTAATTTTATGGGTTTCGCTTTACACTGTATGAACTGAAGGTATTTTATGCGCTAATCTATAAAGTGGATTTCAGTTCAAAACTGGATCTCTTACGCAACCATTTTCTCTGTAAACTAAAAACAAGAAAAAAACGTTGACTTTGGTCAGACAGAAGCTAGAATATCCTTCGCAAATATAGAGCAAATAAAGAACTATTCCTTCTTCGGTGATTCAACCGTTACTTCAAGCAATAATCTCAGTCAAATTTCATGAAGATACCTTCACATTTAAAATACTTTTCTATATAAGGACTTGAGCTTGATCGATAAAATTGTATGACAAGTATACGCTATATTAGTCTGATCTGAACAATTTCTCCGGAGATTGTACCATTCCTTGCGGTAATTATTCACACCCAAAATTCGTGAAAATATTATACCTTGACAAAAAAAAGAGTTCTCCTTCAAGCACTTAATTCCAATCGCTCAGTTTGACGGCAGTTTTGAGCTAAAGTGGTCTGATACGGACAAATGACTAGTTCCTTGGGGGAAAAAAGTACGTATGGAATATTTCAGAGCGATATCTCAAAAACTACGGAACTATTTCAGGTATTGCATACAAGCGGACAAGGGAAAATTGACGGAGCTTGTCACACTGATTGTAACCTAAAATGCAAAATAACGTAACATAACTTTCATAAGTTTATAGGCTAATGAAAAACGAAACCACTCATATTCAAACATAATGTGAGTTTATATAATGGTTATATAATGGTTATATATTGGTTATTACTCATATTGAATCAAAATGTGAGTTTTGGTTATAAATTGGTTATCATATATCTAATCATATTGAAACAAAATTTTAGTTTTGTTTATAAAATGGTTATGTATTGGTTATCATATAACTAATCATATTGAAACAAAATATGAGTTTTGGTTATAAAATGGTTATGTATTGGTTATTACACATATTGAATCAAAATGTGAGTTTTGGTTATAAATTGCTAATGTATTGGTTATCACTCATATTGAATCAAAATGTGAGTTTTGGTTATAAAACGGTTATGTATTGGTTATCATATACCTAATCATATTGAAACAAAATTTGAGTTTTGGTTATAAAATGGTTATGTATTTGTTATCAGTCATATTGAATCAATATTTGAGTTTTGTATATAAAATGGTTATATATTGGTTATTACTGATATTGAATCAAAATGTGAGTTTTGGTTATAAATTGGTAATATATTGGTTATCATATATCCAATCATATTGAAACAAAATTTGAGTTTTGGTTATAAAATGGTTATGTATTGGTTATTACACATATTGAATCAAAACTTTAGTTTTGTTTATAAAATGGTCACGTATTGGTGATCATATAACTAATCATATTGAATCAAAATATGAGTTTTGGTTATAAACCGGTTATTTTGGTTATAAAATGGTTATATATTAGTTATCATATACTCATATTGACACGAAATTTGAGTTTCGGTTATACCACCCTTATATATTAGTTATTTTATCTAACAGCGATTTTCGATTTTTTTTTTTTTATGATACGCCGTTCGGTGAATTATTTTTTCTCTGAAGCCTTAAGTACATTTCAAATATTTTTTAAAACACAAATATTTCCTCGCTTTTGCAGTCTTTGATGTTGTCAAGGGACTTAAGCGTTCATTGCATTTACGCCAATTTGTAACAACAGTTACTTGAGAAAAATTTTCAATTATTTTTCAGGGTCAACAGACGACGGTCTTTTGCGTGCGCTGCGGCACCACCCGTGGCGTGCTGGTCTATTGGCTGCGCTCGGAGACGCATCGCGACATGGCTGCGTGGGCGCGCGCACTGGTGCAGGGCTCACACAACGCCGTCAACTATCAGCGTGAGTTCTCATTTCGCTGCCTCTACCAAGGCAGACAGTGTCAATTGGTTGTGCATTTGAATCGCGGCTTTTGCCTATACGACTGCAGCGGGTTTTCGGCGGCGGCGGCGGCGGGTGTCGTAGTGCCGCCCAATCAGGCCAAAACTCAGTTGTGGCAATTTCCGTTCGACAAATTGAAGGGCTCAGCGGACGACGGCATACGCATGCTGTACTTGGATTTCGGCGATGACGGCGAAATTGTAAGTATTATTATAATTAAAATGCTTCCAAATTCATAAGACACTACTTTTGCTTGGCGCGTCGGCTGTGTAATTAAGCAATTATGTATATATTCACAGTGAAATTACCGTTTATCTTTCATTTGCTGCGAATTGCCGCTGGTGCTCGGTTAGTCGGTGATTCGAGTTAATTAAATTAAATAACTTTCATTTCATTTATATCTGATTTCCTGCGACTGAATTTCGCATAGCGCGCCACCAGCCGTGTCGGCCGCTTCACCTTAATAATATTTCCTTTTTTCATTTCGCGCCTTCCGTCTTTTATTGCGCAACAAAGTGAAACGCATTAAGTTTTCAATTAAAATTTCACACGCCGCGCCCAACGACCCCAGACGCCAACCGTAAGCAGCGCTGTCAACTGTCACCACCAGCAACACGGCCGACAGTCTCAATCGCGTTGTTCCCAGTCTGCTAGGTCTGCGTATCAGCACGCGCTACATATCGTTTGACCGTTGCGTCTGACATGCTGATCCGACTGCGTGTGCTCTCTGGCTCCATTGCCGGCTGGTCGTTGGCCCACCTTTGTGCACGTCAATGTCATAATCAATGAATGGCTTCTTGCTTCGACACCGCTTCGCCTCTGCAGCGCTTCGCAGACGACGGCCTTCCATCACTTAAGTCACTTCGCAAGTAGCAGCCAGAGGGCTCTTCACTTGATCGCCTTTGCTAACGTTGCAATTAATTTTAAATCGGCCTTCACTTCGTTTCGTGTCGGCGTTTCACCCCAACGGCCGTTGTGGCGCCGCACATCAATTGCAATTGCTATCTTTTTCTTCAGTCAGCGGTGTACGAGGTGTGAAGTACTTGGCAAGTGCTGCTACCGCCACATTTTGTGGCACGTTGTCAACTGTAATTAAACTAATTTTTTCACCAACACCTTATACTGCTTAACCTTCGCTTGCCTTGTACACCTTTGTGCAGCGTATTTCTGCCAACGCATACTCATGCCTTGTGCTTCATGCCTCATGTCTTGAAAGTATGTGTGTTTATTGCTTGGATTTCAATTTTGTTTTGTTTTCTTTTATTTACTTAATCTCCTACCGAATTCGGCTTAATTAAATCAAACGTTTTGTGTGTTTTGCGGCTTATTTCTGAATTTTTGACCTTGCTACTGTTTTGTTGTCATAAATGGGTCTTCGTAAGTCTTGCAAATCACTATGTTTTCAATAGTTGAGTCATGCTGTCGAAGCTATATCTTACTCTGACTCGAGCTGTTTGCCTCCTACTTGAGGCTCAAACTCCTATCTGGGCTCTATATGAGCTCATTTGAAAACTACGGCAGGCAGCGTATTAAATGAGCTCATCTAAGGCCCAGAATAGGAGTTTGACTCTCAAGGAGTAAGCAATCAGTTCGAGCCATATTAAGAGGTAGCTTCGGCGGTATGATTGCTGGATGTACCATTCAACTAGAGTGTTTTGCTTTACGGTTTGTCAAGCTTATCGTTTTTTATTATTTGAACTTTCGAAGGATCCTTTTAATCAAGAGAAGGTCGGGGTCGGTTTGCGGACCATTACGAAAATCGCAACTGCCGACGTTTGGGAGAGAGATCCATAAATATTAAACGCCGTATATGACACCGTTTCTTGTTTTAAGTCCAGTCACTTCGAGCTACCGAACTTAAGAGGTCTAAGTGTAAGTGTTCCAGAAATTGTGTGGTTAAATAAAGGGTGATCCATCTCGAGGTTCACACTTTTTTGATGAAAAAATACAGAATATTTAACATAATAATATTTTTTGGAATTTATTTTTTGAAGACTACCGCTTTAAAATGTTTGCCGCGGCTATGTCTCAGATGGTCCATCCTTCGACTCCAATTTTCGATGACTCGTTCGATCATTTCGACTGTTAATTGGCAAATGATACGCCAATGCTTCAAGGCCTGAATCGAAGCGGGATTATCCAGATAGACTTTAGACTTGACATATTCCCACAGAAAAAAAACGATGTGATGTTACACGATTTTCGCGATCAATCGATCGGCTCAAAACGTGAAATTATCTATTCACCGAAGTGTTCTCTCAATAGATCCATTGATTGGCGCGACGTGTAGAAAGTGGCGTCGCCTTGTTGAAACGAAATACCACCGAGGTCACGAGTTTCAATTTCAGGTATCAAATAGTTGGCTATCATGGCGCGATAACGGTCGCCATTGACGGTTACGATCTCACAGGCATTTTTGTTACGGTTTTCGAGCTAAAGTGTACTCCATTTATGATTCCCTTGCGGCTGAACGTTCCAAAACTCCCGAGAACCTTTTCTGACTATCAAATAACTGGAAAAGTTTTTTTCAGATTTCTTTTCTTTTTTTTTTAATTTTCAGCCAGAACTTCAAAGATAAAACAATAAGAAAATTAGAAAAGAATTTATACGGTATTTTCAAAATTCTGACTATTCTTAACATTTTATTCTTCATTACTTGCACAACTAAACGCTGAAACATTTCTGAAATTACTTCTTACAGGAACTAGATATGGAATGCTGTCCCAAGCCGGTGGTCTTCGTGGTGCACAATTGCCTGTCGGCGAAAGTACACTCCATCACCTAAGAGGAGCCAGCGCCAGCTGACGCGCAGCGGGCAGCTTGATCAGCGTCTGACGTAGCACAAACAAAATTACTTTGAGAAGCGTAAGAAGGAGGCCCCCACAAATGGGCGAGCAGCAGTAACGTAGTAAAAATTTTTGTAATTTCATACCAAACGCCGTTGAGTGAATGCAGTTGAAAGAGAAAAACAAGTAAACGTTTATATACACTGTGCAACATGTTGCGCGTTTATAATAATGCAATATATCAAATTTACTTAGTACTTAATCATAAAGTAATTATAACATAATTATACTTAATACAATTGTGGTAAGCATAAGTAGATTTGTATAGCAACGTATGTTAAACAGTTGAACGTCAGCTGGACAGCTTTTGAGCGCGTGTGTGCTTCCTTATTTTGTATAAGGTGCAAAACTAGTCTTCAGTCGCGTAATTCAAATAATACACATTATGCATAAATTTAACAATCCGTACCGTTATACATTAGTATATACTATGTATAACATTTAAATGTAAACACACACACTTGCAACACAATATTTCCGAATATTTGCAGGTTTGCTACTTTTCACACCGAAATTCATACTTCTCAGCCTAAATAGGGTTGCAATTTTTTTGGTGTTTAGCGAAATTAAAGCGCACAAACTCGTGTGTAAGTGTTTAAAGTTTAGTTTTAAAATAGTAGAAAGTAAGCTCGAAAAAACTGTCTGTATGTTTGTAAAAAAGAATTTCAAATGGCATGTATAAAAATAATCCTTTTTCAAATTTGCATAATTAAATTGCACATTCGACTAATATTTAATTAACAAATACAAACAGGCCAAAGCCAAACGAGTGCACATGTTACAAACACATACATATATATACATATAAAATATATGTATGTACATATGTATGTATGTATGTATGTACATACATATATTAGGGTGGTTAAAAAAATCTTACTTTTTCCACTTGTTACTTTGAAGTATATGTACTTTGAAACCTCTAACATAGATATACATTAAAAAAATATGTTCAAATATTAGGGTGGGTCAAAAAAAAATCGGATTTTTTTTCTGCTTGGTACTTTGAAGGTTAGGTTTTTAGACACCTCTAACACATCCTAATATATAAAAAAAAAATAATTCGTTTTTGACCCACCCTAATGTACATATATATTCTTACATATACATACACAACACAAACATAGTTTGAAACAGAGGGAATGAGATGTGCAAATGCAAACTAACAATGTAATATTTGTTTATTTGCATGTTTGTACATATTTGCAATAAAATACCGAACAAAAGAACCGAGGATAATAATTAAATTTAACAGAAAAATAAAAAAGTATCACATTTACATTTACTACTGCATACAATTTACGAAAAACTATAATATAAATAATATTACAAAATAGGCAACAACAATTACCGTTAGATAAAATCCAGCAACATATCTCGATCAGCTGCAATCAGCAACTGCATACATAGAGACTTAATAATATTAATTAACAAAATTAAATTTAATTAATAAAAGTGTTAACAACAAAAGCGGAAATCAAATGAAAATAACGCTAAACAGCAGTTAAGCGGACAAACGGCGCCATAGCTGATTTGGAACACATTTTTCTCTAATTGTAAGTTTCTCTATACACACTTGACTTGTACTAATATGTATGTGCATATGTATTAAAGATGATCCAAAAAAAACTAACGTTTGCCACTTAAATAGCAACTAATTAAATTGACAAAAAAAAATTATAAAAATTTACAAAAAA